>NC_044503.1:10923456-11223456 GCF_902362185.1 Chanos chanos | reverse complement strand
TTCAGTTCATTCACTTTACCACTGTTTATAATTCTGGCATATTAAAAACTCAATTTTACTTCGCTTTATTAAATAATATGTCACTGTGCCTGACATTTTATGGTAATAACATTTGTGTCATAATTTACAAAGGCAGTAATTATCACTTTTTTGGGAAAACTCTCTCCTCATTTGTCTCATGATTGCAAATAGTCTCCTTCGTGGGCTACATATATTAGATGCGATTGATTTTGTATTTATTTTGTTTAATCAGCAATTTAACTACCAAATAATTAATGGAACTGTATGTTATCTCATTCATTCTACTGGAATCTTCTCATTTATCTTTAGCCTACTGTTATTTTAGCTGCGTATTTTTCCAACAGAGAGAAGCTTAATTTGCGTTTTTGGGGGACGGTAAGCGAAATGAACATGATTAGTACTGGTAATTATCGGAGTCACTCTCACGGTCAGCATAAACTAACAAGCACGCGTGCTAAAGCCGTTGATCGGAGCATCTGTTCAGCTTATTTTCAACTAGTTTAACCTTGCTAACTTAACTTGGACATCGACCGCTGAAGAGTCGTCACTGAGACGTATGGTAAGCTTTAAAAACTAGTTTTTCTGGATGTCTTCATTCATGATTTAACGTTCAATCACATTACTCATTTTACTGGTTTCACGGGAGCCCCAGTATTCGTTTGGAATAATTTGGAAACTAGCGATTACTCATCAAGGTTGTCGTACAAGTGTAAACAAATGGTAAAATTTTTTGGATAACTTGGCTCTAAATTAACATAGCGGTTTGAAGGGAACTTAGCTGATCTCGTTAAATGCATAAAAATGTCCCCTTTGAACACTGAATTTTGGTCTTTTGACTTGCTAAAGGTATCCAGTAGGCGAGTTATTACTAACGTTACACTTAACATACGAAGCATAGTCAACTGTGGATTGTGACACATTATTGTAATGGCTGAAGTGTAATTTTGGCCTTCAAGTGGGGGAAATTAATTTGTTCCATCCTAACTTGTACTGTATGATTATGAGTCAGTACTTTTAGAACTAATAAAAGGACGCATTTTTCAACTGACACGGTACTGCAATAGTAATTTGTATGTGTCGTTCACCCATGAGAGGACGGGGGTTTGGAGAGGTAGGGTTCAGGGGTTCAACTAATGGCTAATGGTTCAACAGCGTTATTCCCCAAAAGAAGCTGTAATGTAAGAAAATAATGACGCCTCCACCAGGAAAGTACTTATTCTTGTCCTGCATTATGTTTTAATTTTGAAATGTCCACAATGTAAGGTCACCGTCGTCATGAGTGAAACTTTAGCTGCAGAGTACACCCAGTCCAATAAATACATGATGCTCACAACATGTAATTCCATCACAGTAAAGCATGGAAAGTCTGAGATCTTTGTACTGCTAGTTAAAAAAAAATCGGTTCTGTTATTTTTTAACCACGCTTTACTGCTCTTTTACTGAGGTCAAAGCAAAAAGCAAAATGGTGTCCTTAAATCTGTTCTTACCATAAAGTGTGCACTAAACCTCCCTGACTCCCTACATGACCACCAGATGTCAGTCAACAGGAACAGCTGTTCTGCTACTCTTCCTTTCCCTTAGCTGTCGGTCAACACCACACAAATACAGGAAACCATGGTAGCTCCACTGCTCAAATAGAAAAAAGAGGAAAATAATGAGGGGATGAGGTGTGTGTGTGTGTGTGTGTGTGTGTGTGGGGGGGGGGGGGGGGGGGGGGGGGGGGGGGGGTCACAAAACATTTAGAGTCGTATACATTAAAGTGCTAGTGCCTTTTATATTTGATATATATTGTTTATACAGTTTCTGTTTGTAGTAAGTCATTTTGAATGGTCACAAATGTGTTTTAGATATGCTAGTTTGTATTGTTCGCAGTGCTTCAAAGTAGTCCTATTTGTAAACACGCATTTGTATTGTTTAATGTAGAGACACTATTAAAAGGAGACTGGCCTAGAACTATGGAAGAAAAAACAAACACATTCTCACTTTATATTCTGTCACTTTTTCACATAAGTTACAGTTGGCTTTGCTCACTGTGCCAGTGTGTGTTGACTACGGTAAATAGAATAGAACAGGAGAGGGGAGGAGTTGTAACAGTAACATGTGACCATGAGGAGGTTACCGCCTGACTCCTGTGTCTTATCTGCTTTAACATTTCTAAAACCACAGATTTGAAGACCTTTCTAATCTGGATTTATTAATGTCTTTCTTGAGTTCTCGGAAATAGAGGAAGACAAGGACAATATCTGTTGCATGCGCATGTGTGTGTGTGTTTGTGTCTGTCTGTCTGGATTCAGCTTGAGCATGTCTGTTAAAGTTTAAGTGTCACAGTTTTCATTTCATTATGGACATGTTGTAATAGTCTGTATGTGATTGTTGTTGTTGTTTTTTTTCTACATGAGTTTCCTTTGTGTCTGTGCATGTGACTGGACAGAACTGTCCTATTGTACAAACCTGGTTTTCCAGTTAAGTGTGGACTGGCTGTTTGGTTTTTGTAATGGTTACTTGTTGTCATAGTGTGAAAAGACACTGTACAATAGCAAAAAAGTGAGGGGGTTACGGGGAGAGAGAGAGAGAGAGATAGAAATGTAAGCTGTTAGCTTATGACTTGCTTAAACAGTGTTGTGAGTGAGGTTTTCCAGGTTAGCTTTTAGTTAGCGAGATTCAGAGAACTCCAGGCTGTTTTGTTCCGCTTGAGGGCTGTGTCATACAGCTGCATCCCAGTCACATGCTGTTGGATATCCTGTGCCAGGACTGAAAGGGTTAGTGCATTGACCTATGCACGTAAGACATGTCTTTATGTGACCGTCGAGGCACTACGCCGATAGACACATTTAGGGATCATATTCTGACTATTTACTTTTTAGCCAATATCAAAGTTTGTCATTTGCATTTTGTGGCAGGCTACATTTAGATTGTCCTGCAGTTCTGCGTGTTTGAGGTATTGATCTAGACTGTGGGAAGTCTCTGTCTGTAATTGTGTGTGTGTGTGTGTGTGTGCCCAGAAGCTCTGCCTTATGCAGTCCAGCGGTCTAAACGAGCTACCCCAGGAAGCTCATGACGGCAAGTGAGTAAAAACCATGAGGGGAGCAGCAGAAGTGTATCCAGCTGGGGGGACATTATGCCTATTTGCTCTTTTAGGATTTCGTTATAAAGATGACGAACATAAAACTAAGACCGTGGTTTACATTGTTTACATTGGTTACAGAGAATATACGAATCGCTCGGCAGCTGTAGAAACAAGACTAATCTTGATTATTACATTGTTTTCTTGAAACAAGTGTACACGAAAAACGCTTCTCTGAAGAATATTCGTGAGGAAAAAATGTACTGTTTTCTTCCATTTTCACTTTCATTTCAACCTTTGTATTACAGCTTCACTTGTTACTTTATCTGAAGTGTAATATAACGAAGCAACTTGTTAGGTAATGTCTTCAGTACATAAATTATATTGAGGTCATTTTCAAGTGGGATTGTTATTCAGGAAGATAACACGACTGTGAAAGATGTAAAGTCACTGTTTATTTTTTACACCTAAATCTTGGATGTCACAAAACCACTGAAAACTGTTCACAGTGTTCTTGAATATTTTTAGCCAATTTAACCTGCAACAGTTACAAAACTGGAATTGCTCTGTTATCGCAGTCATGATTATCCTTATGCTTCATTAACGGCTGCCGTCTGAAGTAGAAAATCCTGTGATATAAAGTGCCAACTCAGTGTGAACTGAAGAGAGTTGCGTTTTGCTTGAGTTGGAGATTATTATCTCATCACTGCCATTGTTCAGAGTGTCAGATGTTTTATGCTTGAAGTAATTTTCATTGCCACTGTGTTAAAAGCTCTTTGGTGTGTAAATTGGATTTCTAACTTGTTTTTGACGGTAACGTCCCCTGCCTGGATAAGAATGACCTTACAATGCCAAAATGTTCAACATATCTCTCTGACACCACTCTCTCTCTCTCTCTCTCTCTCTGTTTTTTTTCTCTATCTCTCTTTCTATGTAGGGTTGAAGGTGAGCACCAGAGCACAGAGTCAGGGCCTTATGCAGACAGGCCGTGCAGTCAGGCCCCATACACTTCAGATCGATACATTGACAGTAGCTGTGGCCCACCTGGCCCTCGGGGGCCTTGTGTGGCCCCCCCAAGTCCAGCCAGCCTAGCCTGGGCCCAGCGTACTCGGAACCAGCCCGCTAGCTTAGCATTGCGCAAGCAAGAGGAAGAGGAAAACAAGAAATGCAAAGCCCTATCTGACAGCTATGAGCTCTCCACTGATCTACAAGACAAAAAGGTACTGCACCGAAACGTGGCACTGTGCTATGTAATGTGTCTGCTTTCTGACTGACCCGACATTTGGTATATTGCATATGTTTGGTTGGTTACTGTGCCATAAATGAAATCATCAATTTTAGCAAAAATCGACGTGAAACTCAATGATACTTACAGAAGCAGATTTGACACCATAACGTAAAACACATCTTTGACTTATGACGTCTGATTTACTGTAAGTAGTATTTGTGATATCGGTCTCATGTTTGGCTGGCTCTTGTTTTTCTGAAAGGTGGAGATGCTGGAGAGGAAGTATGGCGGCTACTTCCTAAGCAGACGCGCTGCACGCACAATCCAAACGGCTTTTCGCCAGTATCGCATGAATAAGAACTTTGAGCGCCTGCGCAGCTCAGCATCTGAGAGCCGCATGACACGCCGTATCATCCTGTCTAACATGCGGATGCAGTGCTCGTTTGACGACAGACAGCCCCAGGTACAGACACCCACACAAACGCACTATAGCCACAGCCCCGGTATGGCCCCTCCACACAGTTCAGCCTGCCCCACAGAGCTAGAGCCGAGCTCTCCTGCACGGCCCGGAGACTACACTCACCTGGAGGATTCGTTCTCCAAGCAGGTTTGCATAAACACAGTTCGCTAATTCCCGATACGAGACTTAGGAATCAGGAAATACAGTCTAATCAGGAAAATGGGACAACACAAAAATGGCCCTTTTCATAGAATTTCACTTTCAGTACTTCTTGCAGTGGTGTTTGGGCCCTTTGCTTAATTTTTATTTATTTAATTTTTTTTTATCTTAGGTGAAGTCCCTGGCTGATTCTATAGACGATGCCCTTTCTTGTCGCCCGAGCCGGGATGACTCCCAGGACGGCATTGGGGAAGGGGTAGTTGACGACTTTGGTGAATGTATCTGGAGCAATAGCAGTAACCCCTCCCTTCGTAGGGCCCTTGGCAACCGGGAGCGAGGTGGCGGCGGAGGGGGCTTAAGCATGCACGAAGACAGCACAGCCACCTCTTACAGTGACGTCACTCTTTATATGGACGATGGCCTTCCCTCCTCACCCCTCTCCTTGGACAGAGCCCCCAGCAGCACGGACACAGAGTTCTGGGGAGCAGGAGGAAGTGGCGTGGGGGGGAGGGAAGACAGCCGCGACACAGAGGGCGGCGGCAGCAGCAACAGTCGACGCAGTACCCCTTGTACAGAGTGCCGAGACTATAGGTTAAGGGGATCCCATCTCCCTCTGCTGACCATCGAGCCCCCCAGCGACAGCTCGGTGGATATGAGCGACCGCTCGGACCGCGGCTCCCTCACTCGACAGATGGTGTATGAGCAGGAGCCTGGAGGAGGCTCGCCGCAGGGAACCCTTAAACACAACGCCGGCGCCAGGTCCACGTCCTCTACGGTCGCACAGGGTCAGACGCGCCCAGGCAGCCACCCGCTTCCTACCCACATCCCACACCACATGGCACACCACCATCACCACCACCACCATCACCACCATCATCACCAGTATCCCGACACGCCCTCGTCCTCCTCCTCCCCGCAGCAGCCGCCCACCACGCCTCTCTCGTCATCGTCCTCAGCGCCGCTGCCACCTGGTGGCCTTGAGCAGCCCTGTTGCTCGGACGGAGACAACGACTCGCTCAACTCCACCACCAACTCCAACGAAACCATCAACTGCAGCTCTGGCTCCTCGTCGAGGGACAGCCTGCGTGAACCGCTGCCCCCGCTGGGCAAGCAGACCTACCAGAGAGAGAGCCGTCACAGCTGGGACTCACCGGCCTTCAACAACGACATCGTGCAGAGGAGGCAGTATCGCATCGGCCTCAACCTTTTCAACAAGTAAGAATATTTTAAGCGGAACACATGAAAAAAATGAAACAAGGGAGGCGGGGCCGGTAAGGGATTTCTTAAACAAACATTATGGAACTGTCGATGGACTGAGCTCCTTTGTGTTTATCTTTGCATCAATTTATCGCTGCTTTCTATTGACAACCACTCTTTATATATCTCTGATAACTAGGAAACCAGAGAAGGGCATTCAGTATCTGATTGAGAGGGGCTTTGTGTCAGACACCCCCGTGGGCGTCGCCCGTTTCATCCTCGAGAGGAAGGGCCTGAGCCGACAGATGATTGGAGAGTTCCTGGGCAACAGGCAGAAGCAATTCAACAAGGATGTATTGGAGTGAGTCAGAGAAGGATAGGAGGAAGTCAATAATTCTTAAATGGACTAAGAGGGGAAATGAAAAAAAGAAAAAACTGATAAGCCTGACAGGGAACAGGCGCTTTAGTAAATTTAGTAGCACTAACTTGGTTTCTTTTCTTTTCCCAGTTGTGTCGTTGATGAGATGGATTTCTCAGGAATGGATCTGGATGATGCACTAAGAAAATTTCAAGCCCAGATCAGAGTACAAGGAGAGGCCCAGAAAGTGGAGAGACTAATTGAGGCTTTCAGGTGTGTGTGCAAAACGGATTTAATGAAAAGAAGTTCTCTGTGAAAATAAGCTCTGTTGCGCTCTCTACACAACCGGGTATCATTTGTTTCTCTCTTTTTTTTCAGTCAGAGGTACTGTGTGTGTAACCCAGCTCTAGTGCGACAGTTCCAGAACCCTGACACCATCTTCATCCTAGCCTTTGCCATCATCCTCCTCAACACTGACATGTACAGTCCCAGCGTCAAAGCAGAGAGAAAAATGAAACTAGATGATTTCATCAAAAATTTGCGAGGTACCATTCAAATTCACAAGCACCGCACCCTTGCCAAAACTGCTATAGAACACACCAACTCTTGACAAAGGACCCGTTCACTTCAAAAGACTTGACTGTAACATGAAGATAACCCCATTTAACATTTAAGTTGTCCTCCCTGTCTGCCTCTCAGGAGTGGATAATGGTCAGGACATTCCTCGAGACCTGCTGGTTGGCATCTATCAGCGGATTCAGAAGTGGGAACTGAGGACCAACGATGATCATGTCTCACAAGTGCAGGCTGTGGAGAGAGTTATAGTGGGCAAAAAGCCTGTGAGTTCTCTTTTCTCTAAGACATGGACATTTTAACCGTGTAAAAGTTTTGTCAGAATCTAACATGGAGTGATGTGACATTTAGTGTCTAACTGAATGACCTTGTCCTGTTTCTGTCTAATCTCTTTCGCTTGTAGGTGCTCTCTCTGCCGCACCGCAGGCTGGTCTGTTGTTGTCAGCTCTATGAGGTGCCTGACCCAAATCGACCCCAGAGAACCGGTGTTCATCAGCGGGAGGTCTTCCTCTTTAACGACCTGCTAGTGGTACAGCTCTCTCCATTACTGAATTATCTTTACAAGGGCCTGCCTGATATTTGACAATTACAAAGCTGTAGATACTTCACTGAGAACTCATTCATCTTCTTCTCTCGCTATTCCTCTTCCAGGTAACAAAGATATTTCAGAAGAAGAAAACATCTGTGACATACAGTTTCAGACAGTCTTTTCCTCTTATTGAGATGCAGGTTCACATGTTTCAGAACTCCTGTAAGTTCCTCTTTTTAGTAACTGTCACATTTTCATATGACTATTTTTACTCAGAAGAGATCTCACAGGCTTTTAGAATAACTGTATATCATCTCCCCTACAGACTACCCCCACGGTGTCCGACTGACATCTGCGATTCCAGGAGGAGAAAGGAAGGTTTTGATAGTGTTTAATGCGCCCAGTCAGCAGGATCGAACGCGTTTTGTCAGTGACCTGAGAGAGAGCATCGCTGAAGTGCAAGAAATGGAGAAGTACAGAGTGGAATGTGAGTAACGCTGTCTGCTGGTTACTCACACTCATCTTTCCCCTCTTCTCATCACGGTTCCCACTGTAAAATCACTGGAAATACACAGTCATGGAAGAACGTGACTTCTCCCTGTCTGTCTCCTTTTAATCACTAATAATTTCTTCTGTTTTTTTTTTTTTTTGCCTGTGTTTCCATGCAGCTGAGCTGGAGAAGCAGAAAGGAGTGATGCGTCCAAGTCTGCTGAGTGGCAGTGTAGTTGTAGGTGGAGTGAGTAGTGTTGGAGGGGTGAAGAGTGAGATGGTGAATGGCACCATTGGACGGCCCAGCCTTGATGATAACTACTCGCCCGGAGAAGGGCTCAAACGCACAGCACTGAGTTCATCTCTCAGAGACCTGTCTGATTCAGGTAACGCACACAGATACACTGTAGAGCAATATACATGCAAACTCGAGGTGCATTCTCATTTTTATAGCACACTGACATCTCTTTCTAATGGTGGTGACTTTCTTAAGCAAACGTTTGCCAAGGGTTTTGTTGTATTGATAAGAGCCAAACTTGAGCTAAATGCAAACTCTATGTCAACATGGTCTTGAGTTGACATATCCTGGTTGGATGCAGGGAAACGTGGTCGCAGAAACAGCGTTGGTTCCCTTGACAGTACAATGGAAGTAAGTCTGAGTGGGACAGAGGTCTGTATCTCTTAGCTAGCTTTGAAAAACACGGAACTGAAATGATGCGCATGTGTGTCTGGAGCACAGCAGAACTTGGCATCATCCCGCATGTGTCCCGACATTGTGCAGAGCATGGAGAGATCCTTCCTTCTTTTGTGCCCGCCTACCTCAGTTCCAATGCATGCTCTCTAACTGAAAATAGAACGACCTTTGACCTTTTGTGTGCGCTTTCCCAGTGTTTGTGTTTGGACATCAGTTCTGTGTGGCAACTGGAATGATGATTCACAGTGGAACCCAGTTATATATATATGTGTGTGTATATATATATATATATATGTGTGTGTGTGTGTGTGTGTGTGTGTGTGTGTGTGTGTATATATATATAATATATATAATATATATATATATGTTTTTGTTTTTTTTTAACCTATTTATGTTGCTCTTTGCTCTTTTGCTGAGTGAGCATTATATTGTGGAGCTGATTCGGAACTAGTTGTATTGTGCTGTTTTTGCTGGAGTGATGTATTGTGGAATTGGTCCTGAACTAGATCTCTTTAGTGTTTATGCATGTGGAAACAGCATTTGTTGTGTCGGTGTTTTTTTGTAACCTGTCCGTAATGAAATATAATCTATTTGTTATGAGAGAACGTGACAGAATCTTACAATCACCCTAATCAACTCACCCCTGTTTTTCCTCCCCCTTTCCTTGAATACTTTGGCTTTCTCCATGGTCCTGTACACCTTGACTCTCTGCGCTTCGCTCCGTTCCTCTCCACTTCCCCCCCTCTCTTTGTCTTAGGGTTCCATCATTAGCAGTCCACAGCCTCACCAGCGTTACCCAGTAACCAATGTTCTCCCCGGCTGCTATGGCACAGAGGACTACCGGCCTCAACGCCCCATCCTGAGCCCCGGAGTGGGGGTGGGGGGTGGGCCGGGGCAACAACACACCGCTGCGGCGACTGGAAGTGGGGGAGTCTCCAGCAGCAGCAGCAGCACAGAGAGAGGGGGAATGGGGAATGGCTCTGGGACAACAACCAACAGCGGCTCCTTCCTGGGCTCCCTGTTTGGGGGCAAACGAGCCAAAGTGCCGGCCCCTATTATCCCCCCGGGACCACCTTACCCCGCTCCTGTCCCGCCGCCGACCACTGGAGGGCCCCCGCCTCTTTCCCCGTCCTCCCTGTGCCAGTCGGAGGGAGGGGGCCCTTCCAAAATCCAGGCCTTGCACGCCCAGTACTGCCATACCAACGCCACTGGGCAGCCTCCACCACCCTACCACCACCACCATCGCTATCACGTGCAGACCCTGCCTCCGCCTGGCCAGGCCCACCACACCCTGCAGCGAGTCACCTTGCCGCGACGTCCGCTCCCCAACCCCTCCTCCCACACCCAGCTCCAACAGTACTCCCACCATACTATGCAGGGTCACTACGTCAACACAGCAGTGGGCTGCCCTCCCCCCCTTTCTCCTCACTCCCCACACTCCCAGCTCCCCCAGTTTACCCTGTTCCACACACAGCCCACACACTCGGCCAGAGGAGGCACCAACACAGGCAAGCAGCCCCTGACACTGTCGCACTCCCACCCCCACGTACCCTCCCACACCCACCCAAGCCACGCCCACACCCCCCACCCGGCCTCCCACCCCGCCCATCAGCCTCACTTCGTCTTCACCAACCCCCCTCCGTCCTTCCCCCAGCAGCAACCCTCCACATCCGTCACTGCCCACCACGTGCCGCCGGCCGCCCAGTATCTGCCCCAGTATCCTCCGCTGTCCTCCATCCCCCCTCCCCCCCCCCCCCCCCACTCCCCTTTACCCCCCCCTTCCTCCCCCCTTACCCCTCTTACGCCTCTCTCCCCTCACCCCCCCCAGCACCCCGGCCAGCAACAGCCAGGGGGCCAGCAAGCTCCGGCGCAGGCCACGACGGGGGGTGGCTCGTCCGGTACGATGGACAGGGCCAAATCCAAGCCTATCAACCGGATCAGCACGGTAGTGTGAGCCGGGCCCGGGGCTGGGCCCTCAGGGGTCCGGTCTCAGCCGGCAGGCTGGAGGAGGTGGGGAGGGGCAGGGCAGACAGCAGCAGCAACAACAATAAAAAGAAACGCAGCCTACTCCGTCTCTGCTACTTCCACCTGAGATTCCCACAGGTGTAAAAGAAAAAAAAAAGAGGCATGGTGTGAGATGTGACAACACACACAAACAGACACAAAACACATATACCCTTAGTATTCATCAAACATGCAATACCACTACATCACATGGTTTGAGTGGACCTGGCTATATCTCTCAGGTGTTAAACAGTCCAGACTATAAACTTGCGGTGCAGTTGCACTCTGGTCTAAGTAAACTGTGGTCTAAATCTGGGATGTAATAGATGTTTCGTCAGACATCGTCTGGATGAATGGCAATGGACAATAACAGCTGGAAAAGCTGTTCTCACAAAGATGTCACCCAGGCGGACTGGTCAGGGTTCAAATATAAATTATTTGTCATAAAATCAATGCCTTTGTCATGTTGGTATGTCATTTTACATATCTGTTTGAGTAATATGGTAAACAGTATTTTGGTAATGGTTTTCTAGCTGTGAAAAATGATGAAGGATGCTCTCCAGCCTTGGCAAAACATAAGGAGAAACTGATAGAGACTTCAGACCGATGTGACATTTCAAATATACAGTATGTAAAACTCGACATGAAAAATATGACACAGATAAAATGGTCGCAAACACATGCATGCCTGCTCACACACACATATGCACACGCGCACACACACACGCACATACACACATTCCAATACAGATAGAATGTGAACAATGTTAAACGTCTGTGAATTGCGCATAGCCATTTTGTTGATGCTTGCTATCTGAAAAGAATGTCTGCATGGCATATATTTCAGATATTAGACTTTGGTAAAAGTCCATCATAGACTTTTAACGCAAGACTGTTCGAATGAAAGTTTCACTCAGCGCTGTTTGAATTCCTACTCACCCATCGGGAAAAAAAATGAATACTGATCAGAGCAGATCAACAAGACCATCTCATGTCAGTAATGAGATTTTCAATGCAGTGTGTGAACTAGCTTCTGTATCATACATCCAGTGTGGCAGTTCTAATGAAATGTACAGTTTGTTAAGTAGTTGTTGATAGCAGTTGCAAAAATGCAATAATCTTTTTTTTTCATATTTTTTTCATTTGTTTTTGTTTTGTTTTTTTCAAATCACAGTTCACTTCAAATTTAGCAAACTGTTCCAGGGAAGTTCAGATTTGTTTTCAGTGACAATGTTATCCGTGATGCTGATTAAAGATTTAGAGGAGAAAGTTTACAGTCTTGCTGTAAGCCAGTCAGATGTAGAGGAGTCCTGATTTCATTATAAACAAACCAAGTAGTTTCGCTGCTTAAGAATACAGACAATAGCCTGTAGACAGTAGATCTCGCCACAATCTGCTTGTGTCAGCCAGTGGTTTATCCAGTCCTTGCTCAGCAGCTTTTCAAATTCACAATGCTGTCTCTTTGTGTAACAATCCTCTATGAGCTGAAGGCTGTATGTGCTATGTTCCTCGGGAGTCATTTTTTCCTAGGTTTGCTACACCACACAAAATGACTGCATTAAACACAAAGTGGAACCATCAATTAAACCGTCAGTGTCTTGCAGGCTATCTTCTTATGGCAGAAAGATGTTAAAAGACGTTTACAGATATAGGGACCTGTCACTGATTCTGAGGATCTGAACGAAAAGTGCAATTCCACTGTGGACATTCAGGTTTGCACATGTGGGCAGTCGTCTGACATATACAGTTTCTTTACCCATTAATACAATCATAACGTCTGACGTAAAACTTATCGGTGCGCTCCATCGCATTTCTCTTAAAGATAAGCGCTGCTTTAATCTTAGTAAGATTATTAATCCTGGACATTAAATATTACACAAATTTTTTTTTTTTTTTTCAAATATGGATGTAGCCTAGTCTGGTGCACATGAATGTCCAATACCCCAAAACCTGTAGTGTGCGATGATCTTAACATAGCCTGCAACTTTATGAAATGTTATTTTAAGTACTGTACTTTTGTACTTAGGCTGTCTTTTGAAGGATAAAAGAGCCAAAAGATTTTGTCAGTACGAATGTCTTAAAGAGCAAGTATTAAGGCCAGTGCACCCTCTGTTGATGTCATCTGGTTCAACCAGATTCACAGCATATGTTTACACAACAGGGGTTCTCCGGCTTTTGTGTATGGTTAGCATGATCAAATCTTATTACGGCTATCTTAAAATTTCTCCAGGAGTTGCAACGTATTAGGGCTAGAATCACAATTCCTAGAAGACAGCATTTCATGGAATTTCACTCCATACATCTCTGTTCCCCTACATATTCAGCTTCATATATTTGAGAGACCAGTTGATGTTGTGCAATCCACATGCATTCTTATTAAGGTCTTTTGCATTGATAATATTTTTCTTATTGTTTCTGAACATATCTTTTTTCGCTGGTATATAAATGTTTACCATGAATATGATGAATGTTGTTTACTATTGTTTTGAAATGTTACAAATTATTCAGATGTTATAAAAATTATAAGAAGGATTATATATATGTTATGTGTACGGTTACTCTCTTGATTTGAAATGAAATGAGAATGATAAAGAGAATATGAGATGTTCGTGATGTTTCTGGAGAGAAAAACCTGCTTTTACAGGTATTGTAGTTTGTTGAAGTCATTGTTACTATTTTACTATGAATATTTATTTATATTTTTAATTACATGTTATGCACAAGACCATGCCCCATTATTCAGATGCATGATGAGCACTTTGTGTCAAATGAGCTCTGTTTAATAATCGTTTTGAAAGTTGGACAATCAGTTTATATAAAGAGCCAAATGGAGGTCAAGTTGACAGCTAAAACATGAATAGTGCACTTTAATCCTATGTTTACCATTTAGATTGTTTTTGAAAACATTACATGGAATATGTAGGATTGAAAGTTGTATTCTCTAGCTTAGATGGCCTAGCATCTGTCCCAAATTAAGGCTATTTACACTTTATCTCATGTTTCTACCAGCGAAGTTGTTATTCTCTGTGTATAACAGTTTTATTTTTTTTTGTGAAAACAGATGTGCTATAGTGAACCACTGCAGTGTGCAGCATTTTATTTTTTTTTTTTCTTTATGGTCTCAGGCACAGGGCTTTGTAGAGCTGCTCTGCTTGATCACAGTTTTGTGGTTTTGCACATGTGTTGAGTTGGAGGCATTACATGGCTCCACCCCCCACCCACAAATCTAGTGCCCCATTTTCCATTTCCCACAACCTGCCCCCCCCCCCCCCCCCCTTTGCAAAGAAAGCAAAGAAAGATATAAAGATGATAGAAGTGCCCCCTGTTTCCTTACAGTATTAGCAAACGTTTATGTAGAGATATAATGCAAATGGGTGAGTATGGTAAGCAGATCAAGATAACTTGTGTTCCTCTTTTGTTCTTTTTGCAGCACAAAAGTAAAAGGACACCTTATGTAAAGTCAGTTGATTTATGTGTAATCAAAAAATCAAAAATAGGTGGAGAAAAGGACAGAGAATAAAAAGAACTGGAGAAATTTCAAACAAAGAGGAAGTAAAGAGGGAATGTAGGAGAGACGGCAGGGTTATGGACGTGAATTTGAGGGATGAAGTTGTGGTTGAAGGATGAGGGGTTTGGTTGTGGTAGGCGTGAGATTTTTTGGGTTAGAATATATATATATTTTTTTCTTTCCAGTTTCACACAGAAATTGTCTGTCTTCCCTCTGTGAACCTTATTGCATGAGTACACCTGCACTTACTGAATAAAGTGTGTTATATAAACAAAATGTACATACAATATGATATTATAGAAATATTTATATTGAAAATGGAATGGACAGGGCCTTGTATGAGGTCTGTAGTACTGAGGTTGGTGTGCATACATGTCCATGTACGTTATGTAAGTTTCTGTGAGTGTATGAGGGTGAAACATTCCTATGAGAAGAACATTGAATATTTGTTTTGTATAGGGAGTGAGAGTTTAAAGTATAATTATAAACTTGTATAAGTGTGTGTATGTCAAGCAGTTCTAAGTATTATTTGAAACATACAAGAAATAGCAAGAAATTATTTCTAGAAATGTACATAGAATGTCGAATTTAATTAATTCCGAGAATGTGAAAATCTATTGCTTCTGAAATATTATAAAATGTCCTTGCAGTGGAGAAAACTCGTGTGTTTAATGTGTTGGTCATTTGTGTACAATGCATGAGCACACAAACACACGGGGCACAGCAAACGTAATGCGCACCTTCTTCGAATACTTTACTCACCTGACGTTTTTGCTCATTTTATGTCTGACATTACATTTGCTGGCTAGGTTGTATCTGCTAAATGCAAAAAAAAAAAAAATCGGGGTTGTTAGTAATACACTGCCCTCCACAGGTCTGTGTTAGCACTAACACGCTCGCGCTTCAAAATGATTTTCAAAATGAAACTGACATATTTGTTCGTTACTTAGTGATTTACTTTTACAGTTATTTCGAGTAGTATTCATATTTCTATAAAACATCAAAGCCCAATGTCTATAAATGAAGATAAATCATGTACATAATATTTACAGAGTTTTGGTAATCATGTTTCTTTAGCCATTTACCAGTGAACTGCACTACACATCTCGCTTCTCAAAAACTGACCTCTTACGTAAATCTTGTTTAGGTATAATATTTGTCTAAATGACTGTCCTAGAAGGTGTACGAAAACTACTGGCATAACATATACGTAATTTGCTGCGAGAAAATTACCTCAGCTTTTTAAGAAGATTTGAGTGTCTCATTTTAGCAATTTTTTCGCAAATCTGATTCGTTTGTCTGCGTTTTTTACAATTCCGTTAAAATAGACAAGGCACTTAAAGCAGTCTCTCAATTTGCGATCTTCACACATTTACCTTTAAATCCTACCAGCTACTTCTGCGCAAACACTCGCGACTGGAACTACTTCTTGCAGAAATAGGTGAAATCCTACGGAGTATTATTCCGCGTCACGTTCGTTCAATGTACCTGCATCTTTGTACAGCCAAAATAAGAAGCTAGCATATATGGCTAAAAATGTTCATTACTGTGGGTATGTGTTCAGATCCTCTCTCGAAAACTTCACACAAGTTACCTGATTGATGAAATATTTATTTGGAAAAGAGCGTGAGCTTTGGAACTACTTTATATGTAACTATCAAATGTGGAAGGATGAAACTACATTTTCTTGACCACTGAACGCCTGGATTCCATGAACCATGAACGATGGAAGTTGAGGTAGTGCTGAGGCAGTGATGAAACCAAGATGGCGATTAGCCTAGACAGGATGAGTTGGGGGGGATAGCTAGCGAATAATAGAACGCCGACGAAATATCCTAATGTAAATTTACGAATGAAACAGAACTTCCGATGTGTTAACGGACTCTTTACGGGTAATAACAAGAAAAAGGAGTAACTCATCGAATAACCCACACTGTTTCCCAGGCTTTCAAGGCTAGAAGTGCTGGGATGGGCTGAAAAGAAGAGGCCGCAGAGCCGCAGCCACCCAGAGAGTGACCCAGTACCGAACAATAGACCCTGACTGTGATCACCCAAGACATTGACACTGCTCGGACATATTTGCAATAGACCGGATCAATATACACGCAAGAGCGAGAGTCAGAGCGTTTGAAGAAATACGTTTACGAGGTAACTTACAGAATTCTACGTGTAACTTAACAACGTATCAGACAAGCTAAGTTTGCTAGCATGTTAATGGCATATATTGTTTGTTGTGCCGCAAGCTTGTACTGTTAGTTTGCTTACTAGAAACGTTTTAATGATAGTTTGGAAATGAAAACAACTCTACGTCATTGGAACTCAGAGAGATGTGGCTTGTAGCCTTTCTAACCGCTTAGCAGCCGTTTTCTCGTCGATGTTATTTACATAACTCGGCGAGCTAGTTGATATGCCTGGCCATTTAATGTTGACTGGGATAACAGGGAAGGCTTTGGGTAATAGGTTGGTTGAATTACGTTGCCGAACACAGATTAATATCACTAGTTCGTAAAACTGATGTACCAACTGCTTTGACTAGTTCCCGTCTTAGTTTAGACAAAATTGTATTGATATGTAAAAGAGAACTCAAGGATCAGCATATAGTTCTGCGATGTAGCTAGCTAAGCTAAACTCATCAGCTAAGAACTTGCCTACTTCTCTTGCGATTAGCTAACCTGCGTTAGTGCTGTATTATGTGACTGGTTGGAACGCTATCGCTCGTGCTGGTTAAACTTGGCGAACTGTGTAGAGAGAATTTCAGTACAAGTCATCATACAGTGTCTGCTTATATCAAATGTAAATAAAGTAACAAGCATCAGCGGGTTGTAACATTTCCATCCAATCGCGAGTTGGTGATCAATTAATACAAGATAATGTGTTCGCTCAAATAACTTTATCTAAGTTGTTTTGCTAACTGACCAATAAACTAACCTCGCTTGGACAGCTAATCTGCCACTCCAACTAGCCGTCCATCCGGGAACCAAGGGAATAACAAAATCCAATGCATTGTCCGCTCTACAACCCTGCTTGTCACATCTAACTAATTATGAAGCGTTGACCTGTGCAAAGGCTTTGTTTTAAAATCCATTATACCTTTTTATGATTGCCTTGTGTCTCTTCGGAAGGTACTTTGCTTTTCGGAATTTTGTTGGGTAGCCTCTACTGGATAAAAAGGTTGGTTTGATTTCCGTGGTGTGGAATATTTGAGCTACGGTCCAAACAAAGCTGGTAGTAACTAATTACGGTAGAATGTGTTACCTGACCAGATAAAGACAAACACTGGCGAGCTGTGAGAAGTTTAAAAAGTAAAGACTCTTTAAAGTGATACTGTGACCTGTTTCACATGGTTAATGGTCTCTAACAAGGCCCGTCTCTGGAATATCCGTCCAACCACACTGTGAAGGAAGGCTCGCGACTTTTGAACGTTTTCCTTTGATGTTTTGGATTGCATTTTGTGATTAGGCATCTTCGCCTCATACTTCCAGCCACTGCTTATCAGACCAGTGGATTGTTAGATATTTTGAAGGACGGAAATGATCAATGTGATATGGTTTACCAGCTGCCTAGTAGATAAATATCAAGATCGCCAGATGCTCACACAATGTGAGCCAGCTAACCGTATTTTTGTCAGACACAGTACAGGTAGACACACAGTGGAACGTGGTGTCGAGCCCTCCATTGGATCAAAATATCAACGATCCAGTGATTATTTCAGACACGTTACTTAAACTCTATATTATGATTAAGGCAAGATTCGAAATGGACAATGTTTTCCCCTCCCCCATTCTGTTTAGCCGTGTTTTCATGCTTTGTGATCGTGTCTATATAATAGTTGATGTCCGAAGGCAGAGTTGTGCTATCGCCCATGTCTTGTTTCATCTGATTGTTGATGTTGTGACCTATTTATGGTACATTTTGGCGTGGTGTTCACGCTTTGGCAGAGACGGAAGAAGCCGTGACCCTCTCTTACGTATTTGTATGTTTTCAGCATTGATGTACACCCGTAATGGCTATGCAGGGCAGGGTTCACATTTATTCCTCGGGTATCTGTATTTCTACTGTCTCATTCCTTGAAGAGATTGTGGATTACAGACTACATTTCTTCCAAGAAAAAAATTATGAACCATTTGTCATGTGAACATGAACATTAGGAGCTGATATTCAGCATGCCATGATCATGCCTATTCCTTGTAACTTGATCCTTGAAGGCAAAATGGAATGCTTGTGTTTACCTAAATGAATGTTTTTAATGTGGTGTTTAAGATAATACAAAAATGTTGACTGCAGTTAGATTAAGAATGTACATACACTGATTGTTTCAAGAGATGTTTTGAGTCATATTCAGGGCACCTAATAGAGATGCTTATGCAGAACTTGGGATGTTAAGAAAATGTTCTGTTGTTTATACCATTTGTGGAATAGTTCAAATTTCGTAAAGAAATTGAATGGTCTTTCATTTTTTGAAATACTCTGTAGATTCATTGAAGTGAAAAAGGAGTTTAATGCCAGAACTTTTCTGAAACCTACATGGAATTAGGTTAATATATTCAGAATAAGATCTACTCTGTTGGTAATACGAATGAAATTAGTTGTTTCATTTAGTTTTATCTGACAGAACTATGCTTTATTAGAGCTGTAGAACCTGGTTTCACATTGACATCAGACATAACAGCGCAGCTTAACTCTTTTATCTAGCTGACCTCTAACCTCTGAACGTTTGGAAGTAAATGCTCATTGTTTTGTACCGTATATGTACTCATGCGTCTTCCAACTGCAGTATACCAATTCAGTGATGCGTTCCCTTTTGTCTGTTGTCAAGGCAATGGAGCCGGAGGAGTTTGTGCCACCACCTGAGTGTCCAGTGTTTGAACCAACATGGGAGGAGTTTGCAGATCCTCTGGGATATATCGCCAAGATCCGTCCAATCGCAGAGAAGTCCGGAATATGCAAGATTCGGCCTCCTCCTGTAAGCGGCGTTTCCTTGACACATAGATGTTGGAAAAGGGCAGCATTTTAGACCAGGTTGCATTCAGCTCATTAGAGAATGAGGCAGTGACATCATTCTTATCAGACCTCGTCACCTTTGTGGTGTTTGATAATAAAAAAAACAAGATTCCAACTGACCTTTTCCTTCTTTTAGGATTGGCAGCCACCTTTTGCTGTGGAGGTGGACAATTTTCGCTTTACGCCACGTATTCAGAGACTTAATGAACTGGAGGTGTGTATAGCATTCTCTCTCTCTCTTTTCAGCCCCCCCCCCTCCTTTCATCTTCTTTTCGACCAGCCAGTAGATTCCCCTGTTTCTGGGGATAAAGAGGCAGCATCTGGTGTGTTATCCCTGACCTTGGAGCACATACCTGATGTTTTTTGTTTGAAAGGGTTTTCATTTTAATCTCTAAATTTTAGCTTTAGAGGCATGCTGTGTTGAGAAAGCGGTTGTATATGTGTGTATAATGGCAAAATCCATTTACTTCTGTACCTTTAGGCCGAAACGCGAGTGAAGCTGAATTATCTGGACAGGATTGCCAAGTTCTGGGAGATCCAGGGCTCCTCCCTCAAAATTCCAAATATAGAGAGGCGTATGCTTGACCTCTTCAGTTTATCTAAGGTGAGCGCTCACATGCACACAAAATACCCAACCCCTGGAAACGTCATAGGCCTACATGTCAGTATAGACAGTTTGAAATAGTATGCGCTTCTGCGTGCATCAGTGCAGCTAAAACAGTGACGGTTCTCCCCCCCTCCTGTTTCAGATTGTCACAGAAGAAGGTGGATTTGAGACAGTCAGTAAGGAACGGCGATGGGCGCGAGTGGCACAGAAATTGGGCTACCCCCCAGGGAAGAACATCGGCTCCCTCCTGAGATCTCACTACGAGAGAATCGTTTACCCCTTCGAGATGTTTCAGTCTGGTGCCAGCTTACCGGTACCGACGTCGTCTTGTCTCTCAGTCGCATCAAAGTCCTAGTTATGAATCTCAAGAGATGACAGAGTGTAAGATTCTAAGGGCTGCGAGACCAATCCGTGACATCTCTTGTGTTTCAGCCATGCAAACCAAGGCCATACGAGAGCGAGGAGGTGGACAGGGAGTACAAGCCCCACTCCATCCCTCTCCGTCAGTCCGTTCAGCCGTCAAAGATGAGCAGTTACGGACGGCGAGCCAATCGGCTTCAACCTGAGGTAGGTACCTTCTCCCCCCGGCGTTAATAACTAAACAATGCCAGTCCCCATTCCTACCAGCACAACGCATTGATTGGATTATAGAATGGTATACTTTTGATCACATGGTGGTCATTACTTGGGTTAATAGCCTCCCCTTCCTTCTGAATTTGTGTCACATAAATAACGCAAAAAAACCACTCGAGACTTACATCATATTTAATTAGAGGATACGACTTTATGTGGAAAAAGGGAGATGATCATATTAAAAGAGGAATTCTTTCAAAACCCATGACACACTTCTTTTCAACGGATAATTAATTGTAAAATGTAAATCCTGTTCTCTCTTAAAATGTGTACACCTCTTTAGAGAAGACATTTAATAAATGTATACAGCTCATAACAGTAACCGTGAACGTCCAGCGATCATTTAAACACAAACACAGAGAGAATTACATAAAAGCTCGACTGAACAGATAGGCAGCATGGCTGAGAGAACTAACACTTTCATTTTTTTAGCGTTGCTTAGATTCACATCTCGACTCCTGACCGGCCTGTTCGATATGAATTACAGCACCATAATTATAATTATACATCTGTTAATATCACTCGAATAGGAATAAATGGTATGTTCAGATATGAAGTGCGTGTTATTTGTAACACAGAGTCTGTGTTACAAAAGGTGTTTACACTGCTCAAACTTAAAGAAAAAAAAAAAAAAAAGACCTGTGGTTACAGTGGTCAGTGACCAGTGTTGTCTGTGTGGAAGTGCATAGTCCCCTCCTCCTTTTGAAAAGGAACATTGTGCATTTTGAAACATGGAAGTGAAAAGCAGGTCGAAGAACTTGCCGTTTTGCACGTCGTAACGACGTCCAGACGCAAACGTAAATGGATCCATGAGGCTCTGCTCTTTTGGTGTTCTGGGAGACGGGCAAACGCTTCTCGTTTTGCAGCTGCAAAGACGCGCTCCGGGTGCCTCCCAGCATGCTTTGCTCTACGCGGCGCCACGCTTTCAGCACGCATTTGGAGTCTGCTTACTTCAGTCAAGTCATTTTTCTTTCTCTCTGTCCATCTGTCTCTCTCTGTCTTTTTCTCTCTTGCCCTTTCCTTCCATCTCTCTCTCTTTCTGTCTCTCTCCCTCCGTTCATATACACGTATATTCTGTAGTTCTCACACCATCACACCGATGTTCTTGTGTACCTGTGTAAATGTTACCCATATCTATCTCAGTCACACTGATTGCATCATCACCATTTTACTGTAGCCATTTCTTTTGCAGCTCTTTTGGTTGTTTGTTTTGCCTTTCCATTGGCTTGGTAATGGATTCATTCCTAAAAAGTCTTACAAATGAAAGAGATTTCACTTTATTAAAGTCAAATGGCTACTTTCTCACTCTCAATAACTGCGTTGCACTGAACACCTGTTACGTCTTAGACACTTTTGTATAAAAAGCACTTCCAGGCTATGTATTTGACAATTCATATAAACATAATATTAAACACATGAATAAAACCCGGTGTTAAAATGCTCTTCAGTGCACTTAACCTTGACCATAAAAAAAGTAGCAATCATTTGATTATAATTTTGGCTAATAATATGGACACAAGTAGGTAGTTTTTCTAGTATGTTTTATTGTGCTGTTGTGTCAGGGTAAATGGTAACGTGATCCATTACTGACATAAACGAAGAATGAATTGATCTCTGAAAAAAAAAATCTTGAATTCCCCAACTTCCTCTGACCACCTGGAATTTTGACTGTACCCGCACTTGACCTCTCGACCCCCCCCCTCCCTCCCCGTCTATATCATGGATGTTATTTTTCTTCAGACGTTCTTTATACTGGACCCCCTTCCCCCCCCCCCCCCCCCTTCTTTTCTTCAGTCCATTGTTACTGTTGTTGTCTTCCCATGCAGGGTCCAGAAGATCTGACCCACCATCCTCTCACCACTGGCTCTCAACACATCTCCTCGGTACTGCCTCGCGCTCCTCCTCCCTCTCTCTCTCTCTCTCTCTCTCTCTCTCTCTTTGTCTCTCCTCCTCTCTCTCTTCTCCCTAACTCTCTCACACTTAGCATTGCCCTGTTCTGTGATGAATAGCTTGGTGTTAAGGTCTGTCATCACCTCTGATGTATCTGTGCTCAGTTTTCCTCTGTGGCGGAGCAGAATGTGTGTCTTCACCCATCACCTCTCTTTCACTTAACATCTGTCTCGAATAACCCCTTCATATTAAATAGGTTCAGCACGATCTGTCTGTACCTCCCAGAATTAACGTCATCTGTCTGTCGTCTCTCTCTCCCCCTACGTCCGAAATGTTTCATTTCCGTAGTCTTGCTTGACGTTCTGGTCTGTTTTCCCCATAACACTAGCGTTTCCGTTAATTCCCACACTTGGTCTATATTTGGGCTGCCTAGTTCTTCTGATGTTTGCTTTGATCTGCTTTGATGGTGGTTGGTTTTTTTTTTTTTTCTTTCCTGCTCCTCTCTCTCTCTTTATAGCTTTTATGCATTTACTCCTCAGCTGATATCAGCCTTCAGTAACCGCACGTGTTCCGCTTTGTTTATCTCTATGGATTCGATTTTGTGTCAATAAGTCAATATTCATAAATCCGTATCGCTGTCTGCATATAAAATGTGGCTAATAACATTTCTGTGTGCCACTGGATGTATTTCTGTATGTTTTGCCAAAGTCCTTTCAGAAGTTTTGATCAGTATTTGTGTAGTTAGGCTGGCACATCAGAGCGAGAGAAATGGCACCAAGCAGATGTCTTTGATCTTAATACATTAGAAGTGGGGAGCTAGTGGTTGTCTTAGGTAATTAGATTACATTGCTGACTCGGTGACTGTATTGTAACACAGTGGCTAAAACAAAACTCCATACACACCTCTGCTTTTGAATTCATGCTTTCTTTAATAGGTAGCTACACCTCCCCCTCAAATATTGCTCATCTCAGAGAGAAACATTAGAGCGGAGTTTCGACATCCAGAGTTTCAACAGTGCTCCACCGAAGTGTTGACCTTTCTGAGGAGATTAGCTTTCAGATGTTCCGTTAATACTGTCCAAGCCCTAGGCATGAGAAAAGGCCCCAGAAAGTGCAAGGCACTACAGCACTGGCCAGCAAAAGGTTCAAGCTGTAATATTGGATATATAAATGTTAGGGAGAAGGGGTCATCAGTTTATGACGGCAGATTCATTACAAGCCTAACGAAAGGTCGTGTTCAGGTCAGTAGGTCTTTGAGAGCCGTCCTTGTTGACACTGGTTAAAATGGCAGTAGGCACTGCTCTGAGTCTTGGTTGAGTTTCGGTTGAGGAGTAGATTAAGTCTAAGCCTTAGCACAGACACAGGTTTTTCTTTGTCTTCTGCAGAGTTTTTTTTTTTTCTTCTTAACACTGCTACTCTTTAACATTTAGCCTGAGCCCACAGAGGAGGATATTGAGAAGAATCCAGAGCTGAAAAAGCTTCAGATTTACGGAGCAGGACCCAAGATGATGGGTCTTGGGCTGGTACCCAGAGACAAAGCCAGGAAGAAAGGTAATTCTCCCTCTGTTTCAGATCAGCTCACCTCCGTGTGTCCACCTAACAGAAACGCTGAATTTAATCATGTTTACCGGTGGCCTTCGGTCAACCGTGGTTTCATTTCTCTCCCTTCTCTTCAGACGAGCTTCCACAAACGGTGATTGTTCGAGACGGCACCTCAGTCAAGGACGAGCCCAGCGAGTCACGAGTAACAGAAAACAACTCTGACATCCCCACGCCTCCCCCTAACCTCATAGTAAAGGAGGAGGTGAAGAAGGAGGAGGGTCAGGACAGAGGTCGCGGGGAAGACGCGGATGACCCGGACAGAGACGAGCCTTGCACAAAAATGACCATGAGGTTGAGACGCAACCTCAACAATCCTCAGTTTGTGAGTGTTTATGAGAGAGAGAACAGTTCCATCGTTCATCCTATACTGACACAGAACAATTCACCATAAATCATATTCAAACTGAAGACCCTTCATTACTATAACTCATAGACCTGCTTCAGCCGAACGTAACCACGCTTCGTACGACGAGCGCCGTTTAAATACCCGACTCGAGGCCGCAGGCCTGTGATGTGATAGAAGAGGGGTGTTGTGAAGATCTGTATCTGATCTCTGAAAAGAGCCCCGGTCTGTTTCTCAGGTGGACTCGTTTGTTTGCCGGATGTGTGGGCGCGGCGACGAGGACGAGAAGCTGCTGCTGTGTGACGGATGCGATGACAACTACCACACCTTTTGTCTCATCCCCCCCCTCACCGACCCACCCAAAGGCAACTGGCGATGCCCCAAATGTGTGGCGGAGGTGAGAGTCAGAGGGGACAAAGACGGGCCTGAATATTTTATGATGCGTTTTAACAGCCGCGTCTTTCAGGAAGGGAACCTGAGAGTTTTTGACGCTTTCAATACAAATGTTTTATGACGTAGCGGGAAATGATTGTATTAACTTGAATTGCGTTTTTCCCTCTTGTTTTAGGGATTTTGTGATATTTTCTTTTAACTTCTTTTTCTTGCATTTCTCCGTCACTGTAGGAGTGTAAGAAGCCAGCAGAGGCATTTGGTTTTGAGCAAGCCACGCGGGAGTACACACTGCAGAGTTTTGGCGAAATGGCGGACTCTTTTAAAGCCGACTACTTCAACATGCCCGTTCACGTGAGTGTTTCCTTACCTGTGGGTACTAGCCTACTGAAGGGCCGTCCAAGGGAAAACGGAAATGTTGTGTTGCGGTTTGGCCTTTTGTCCTCATGACAACGGCGTTTTTGGGGCCTGAAAACGAAAACTTTTGAACCCGGGTTCCAGAGTGGAATCTTTTGAAAACGTAACCCTTAACGTTTCCGTATACGGAACCTTTTGAAAATGACGACGACACGGCCCCACCTCGTGTGCGGCTATTTACATTCACGCGGTGTTCTTCTCTGGTGTTTGTGTATTTGAGTGGCAAAGTTACACCGCACCTACAGGCCTGGCGTACACACTACAGTGTTTTCACTCATTTTTGCGAATCCGCGTGGACGAGGATGAATTCTCATAACCTTGTCATATGGATGTGAAACTTTTTGAAAACGCAAAGGGAAAATGTCATTTTCAAAACATTCCGTTGTCGTCTGGGCAGGGCCTCACTCAGGTGTGAAGGTAGCCTTAAGACACAAACCGGGACAATCACACATCAGCACACGGGTTTATATTCAAACCTCAACATGAGCGAACAGCCACACCTTTTATTGTTCAGTGGAATCAGTTTTCTCTACAGCGCGTGTCTGTTTAATGTGAACAGCTGGCTCACATCACGTCTGTCACAGGGTTTGGTGTTTGTGCTATTGTGTGTTTTCTGTTTTCTCCATTCACGTAACGATAACCTGTGTGCGTTTTAGATGGTGCCCACAGAGCTGGTGGAGAAAGAGTTCTGGCGTCTTGTAAGCAGTATTGAGGAGGATGTTACAGTTGAATACGGAGCTGATATCCATTCCAAGGAGTTTGGCAGCGGCTTCCCCGTCAATAACGGGAAGAGGCACCTGTCAAAAGAGGAGGAGGTAGGTTGTGCGGCGCCCGATTCGCTCCTCGTTCCTGGTAGCACGTCTCTGCGTACGTGCAAACTGAAGGTCTCTGGTCTGTGTTTGGCAGGAGTACGCTCGCAGCGGCTGGAACCTGAACGTGATGCCCGTGTTAGAGCAGTCAGTATTATGCCACATCAACGCGGACATCTCTGGCATGAAAGTGCCCTGGCTCTACGTGGGCATGGTCTTCTCCGCTTTCTGCTGGCACATTGAGGACCATTGGAGCTACTCCATCAACTACCTCCACTGGTACTGTGACCGGATGAAAGAATTACGTTGACTGCACTGCCCTCATCCTTTGCTAAATGGAATCGTTTACTAAATATTAACTGATTTCATTGAACCGCCACTGACCTTGACGGTCTAAGTCATGATATGCACTCGACGTGCAGTGAGACCAGGCTGTAGTGCTGTTACTCATACTCCGCCCACAGCTGCTATGGGGTCTCTAAATGGTATGTTAATGTACATATGTATGGAGGTGATGAAGGAGGTGACTAACAGACTAAAAATAAGCTTGGCTTGGTTTTCTGGTGGTACAGCTTGGTACCGCTAATGAGGTGCCTGATCATGAGAACAATGTATGTGTGTTTACATCATTCCAACTCACCTCGTTTGCCTCTCCCCCCTTCTACCCCCCCCCCCACCCCGGCCCCTCTGTCACTCTCTCTATCTCTCTTCTTCCTTTTCATTTGCTTTCACACCTTTTCACTCTCTTTCTCACGCTCTCCCTTTCACTCCCTCCCAGGGGTGAGCCGAAGACGTGGTACGGGGTGCCGTCGTCAGCGGCCGAGCATCTGGAGGAGGTGATGAAAAAACTCACTCCTGAACTGTTTGAGTTCCAGCCAGACCTGCTTCACCAGCTCGTCACCATAATGAATCCCAACATCCTCATGGCTCACGGAGTCCCGGTGAGTAACGCATGCACACACACACACACACCTACCTACCTGGCAGAAGTGTAAACATGAATGACGTCGATAGATGGAAAGTCAGTTTTCTGTCGCCTCTTATTGACAGGTGGTACGAACCAATCAGTGCGCTGGAGAGTTTGTCATCACTTTCCCACGGGCCTATCACAGCGGCTTCAATCAGGGATACAACTTTGCTGAAGCCGTCAACTTCTGCACTGCGGACTGGGTGGGTATACCCGCACCCATAGAGAAGTGCCTATCAGGAGAGGGGCTCAAATAGAGCTAGATTAGTCATGATATGCAGTTTGGAGGTTGCTTACAGAGTTACTGTTTCCCTGTCCCAGTTACCCACGGGTCGTTCCTGCATAGAGCATTACCGCCGGCTCCGTCGATACTGCGTCTTCTCGCACGAGGAGCTCACCTGTAAGATGGCCGCCTGCCCAGAGAAGCTGGACCTCAACCTGGCGGCCGCGACCCACCGCGAGATGTTCATCATCGTTCAGGAGGAGAGGAAGCTACGCAAGGGACTGCTAGAGAGAGTAAGAGAGTGAGAAAGAGAGAGACAGGCACTCTGGATTTGAGTTCACATTCAATTAGAAGTGAAATTTGATCGCTTATTCTGGCAAGTTTTTTTGTACTTGTATGTAGCTTGGCGAGTGCTGATGAGGTGTTTGTGTGGTCAGGGTATCACGGAGGCCGAGAGGGAGGCCTTCGAGCTGCTCCCCGACGACGAGAGACAGTGCGATAAATGCAAGACCACGTGTTTCCTGTCCGCCCTGGCCTGCTCCAACTGCACAGAACGACTCGTGTGTCTCTACCACACCCAGGACCTGTGTAGCTGCCCCACAGAGAAACTCTACCTCAGGTATACACGCGCCCGCCCGGCCGCAAGTCGCTCGTCCCGTCACCGTGTCAGTGCCGTGTCATTCAACTCTCTTTTCCCCGTGTCCGTTCATCAGGTACCGGTATACTCTCGACGAACTGTTAGCAATGCTTCATCGACTCAAGGTGCGGGCGGAGTCCTTTGACTCGTGGGCCAGTAGAGTGAAGGAGGCTTTGGAGCAAGAGGAAGGCAGCAAAATAGGTGAGAATGAAAGTATTTCTTACGTAACTGTAATATAGGCCAAAGAACGAAAGTGCATTGGCACTTAATAACGTGGTTGAAAAGGACGTCTGGCGCTGGGTGAAGATTGGATTGTGTTGTAGATCACACTGAGAGGTATGGAGATGTAAGGTATTTGTTTTCTATTTCAGGTATTAAGGATTTGGTGGCGTTGAAGGAGGAGGCTGCAGAGAGGAAGTTTCCGGATAACGAGCTGCTCCAGCGCCTCAACACTGTACTCAAAGACATTCAGCAGTGTCAGACAACCAGCGCAGAGCTCCTCAGCAGAACACAGAGCAGGTAACACACACACACAGAGACACTCTCACACACACACGGACACCGCACACACAAACAGACATCTACTGAATATCCAGCACTTCTCAAAGGCCAGCCCTGATAATGATTAGATTGTCTGTTCTCAGGAGAATGACACTCGAGGAACTCAGGACTCTTGTGGAGAAAATGCAGAACCTGCCCTGTATTATGGACCAGCTAGAAGAAGTGCAAGTAAGTAACTTTTCCTTTTTCTTATTTTTTTAATTAATCTAAATTTCATTTCATTTCTTTTCATGAATTTCATTTCGCTACTCTGACATCTGCCGCACTATAGAACATATTCAGCAAGTCTTGTAAGAAAAAAAACAAAAAAAAAAACGATTTTACCTTCACGGCCTAGCACACCTTCAGTAACTGCTCTGTCGTAGTTCATTTCTCTCTAACCTTCCTAGCCTTTTCCTCTCCTCCTCTCTTCACAGACGGTGTTACAAAAAGTGGAGGAGTTCCAGAATCGTGCTCAGGCACTGGTGAGTGGAAGCGGAGAGGAGTGGAAGCAGGACACGCCTCCCACGGCAGAGGAGGTGCAGGCCCTGCTGGGGGAGGGCGCGGAGCTGCCCGCGGAGGCCCCGGCGTGTGAGCTGCTGCGGGGGTTGCAGGAGCAAGGGCGCTGGCTGGGCGAGGTGAGGCGGACGCTGGGTCCGCAGGGCGGGGAGGTCACGCTCGGAGTGCTCAGGAACCTGATGGAGGCCGGATGCAACGTGCCCCAGAGCGTCTCCGTGGAAACGGCCATGGCCGAACTCCAGGAGCTGCTCACCATTGCCGAGCGCTGGGAAGAGAAAGCCCAGATCTGTCTGGAGCACAGGTTAGAATACACACACACTCTCACACACTCACACACACGTTAAGACTGGAGAGGCACTTGGGTTTATGCTGTCTGCTTGGTCTGAAGAGTTTCCTTTTAATGATCAGTCTGTTATGGGTGAATACTCTGTATTTTTCCTGAAAATTGCTTTTTGTTTTGATTGGTCCGAACCCAAAAGATTCCAACTCTGCTCTTGTTTTTCTTATACCTGTTGGAGGAGACTACTCCATCTTCTCCAACCATTGTCTTCATCACTGCTCTGACCTTGGTCTCTCTCTCTCTCTCTCTCTCTCTCTCTCTGTCTCTCTCTCTCTGTCTTTGGCATACAGGCAAAAGCATCCTCTCTCCACACTGGAGGCCATAGTTAATGAAGCTCAGCTGATCCCAGTACAGCTGCCAAACATTCTGTCCCTTCAGGGCTGCCTGAGCCAAGCACGGGCCTGGGTCACCGACCTGGAGGAAATACAGGCAAGCCAGTCTGCATTTCATATTCTCCTCCAGTCACGACAAACAGGACAGAGGAAAAAACTGTCTCTAAAATATGCATTTATTTCACACTCAATATTCATAGCCGTCCACCTTAACACATCCCTCCCCCCCCTTTTTGTTGTTGTTTGTCCTGCTCCTGTCCCCTGTTCCTCTCTTCACGCTGACAGAATGGAGAACACTACCCCTGTCTGGATGACCTGGAGGGTCTGGTGGCCATCGGCAGGGACCTGCCCGTGCTCATGGAGGAGCTGAGGCAGCTGGAGCTGCAGGTGGCCAGCGCTCACTCCTGGAGGGACAAAGCCAGCAAGACCTTTCTGAAGAAGAGCAGTCAGCACAGTCTACTGGAGGTACACGCTCAAGACACACACACACAGAGACAGAAAGAGGCTGTTAATCTCTCAGATCAGTGTATAAGGTGGTGTGAGGGAGTTTGAAGGTGAGAGAAGTGGGATCCGGTGTGTACTGAGGAGGTGCTGTTTGTTTTTGGGGTTTTTTTTAGGTTTTGTGCCCCTGTGTGGAGAAGAGGAAGAAGAGAGAGGAGGAGTCGCTCAGCGCGGACGGAGACTCTGACGACGTTAACGTGCTGGGCCTCACCGCACAGGACCTCAGAGACCCCGGAGCCATTGTGAGTCAAGTGTACTTAACACCTTCAGTCAAAGTCCGCGAGCCTCCGTTGCCCCCCCCCCCCCTCATGATTACGGCTGCATAATAATGCTCTGTGCAACAACCTTAGACATTTCAACAGCAGTACGAGATGCGATAAAACAAAGATTCGCGTGCTCAGTTTTGATGATAATCTGAGATTGGGCATGGTGAAGGCACAGAGCCAGAAAATGAACAGGTCATCTTTGGGGTTTTGGTTTTTTTTTTTCTAAATGACGATGATGCAGCTTTGTCGTGTTCCCCCTTTTCGTCGTCACTACTGCTCAACACTTTCTGCAAAAAAAAACCCTCACACGTGCCACCGGTCGTCTCATAAACAACCAAAGCATTTCCACACAGCCAGCGTACTTCCTGTTTTCAGTACCAAAACTGCTTCTGCAGCTCCACTTCGATTCTCGGCCTGGTTTTTTTTTTTTTTCTTCCCCCTCGGGACCACTCATTTTAGTAGCTTGTTTATGCAGGTGATGTTTTTCTTTGACACTCTGCTTGTCCCACTAACTATGTCCCCACATACACAGGTCTTTGCACTGTAACCTTGGGTGTGGCTAACACTACAGTAGGGCTGTTCCTGTGTTCTTTGCCTCTCCGTCAGTTTTTCAGCTTTATCAACCCTGATTGTTCAGATATCGCAGCCTTTTGAAGTGTGTGGTTGTTATCGCGCAAATTGTAAGGGAAATTTAGAGTCCCCTTTAATGGGAACTGCTAATTCTCAGAGACAACGAGCTTCGGATGTGATGAATCATTTTCCTTTGTTACATGTGCACGGGAGAAGTTCACCTCAAAGATGAAGTGTAGTTCTCACTGAGGTTAAGGAGTGCAGAGCTTTTCATACAATGAAGCAAAACTTCCAAGGGCATGTGTGGTGGTGTACAAGATCATTTTTCCCCATGGAGCACAGGATACTTGGTGTTTTCTCCCATGTGTTACAGACACACAGAGGCCTTGTCTGCTACGTAATAAATGCTCATTGATATAACACGCAGATACATGTTGCAGCATATAGTAATTAAGCAGTCCCTGTAATATTAATACTTCGTCGTGACAAATAGCGATGAGGCACATTTTCCTTCGAAAAGTTACAATCATGGTGCAAAGTGATACTTTTCCCACAAAATTCCAGTTGCAGCGATGATAAAAATATGCTACATTATGCAGCCTTACGCATGATGAACACAGAATTACAGAAAACAGTGCTGAAATTTGAAATTTTTGTGAGCCTTTAAATAGAGGTGGGTTTTACTAACTAAACAAATCTGTGTGTGCGTATCTCCACATACCTTTATTAAAGTCTGCTGGACATTTTTTTTTTCCTCCTTTCTTTTCATCTGTGCATATTTATTTATGAAGAGATGCTCTGAAAATGCTTTCTTGTAAAACAGTTTGTTTGGCTCAGGACGGGGTTTTGTTGATGGTTTAGAAAGTGTCTGTTTGTGATCTCAGGTCATGGCCTTTAAGGAGGGTGAGCGGCAGGAGAAAGAAGCATTACTCAGGTTGCGACAGGTCAACTTGGCCAAGCCCGGTCTGGAGGCGGGAACGAAGGAGGAGCCCCAGGACACGAAAGAGGAGAGATACTGGTGTAACCCTATGGAGGTGGACTCCTCTGAGAACTCCGTACAGCAACAGAACGGAGGCGCGGACTCCTCACGGACCTCTGGCCGGTCGGCGTGCGTGTGCGGCGAGCCGCCCCGCCCCTTGCTGCACCGCTGCCACCTTTGCAGGGACTGGTTTCACGGGGGCTGCGTGCCCTTCCCCTCACTGCTGTCTTCTGAAGCCCCGTTAGCCAACCCGCTGTGCTGGTGGGACTGGGACACGCGCTTTCTGTGCCCGCGGTGCCAGCGCTCGCGGCGGCCGCGCCTGGAGACCATACTGGCCCTGCTGGTAGCGCTCCAGAAACTCCCGGTGCGGCTCCCCGAGGGCGAGGCCTTGCAGTGCCTCACGGAGCGGGCCATTAACTGGCAAGGCCGCGCCAAGCAGGCGCTGGACACGCCCGAGCTACGGGCAGCAATACAGAGACTGCAGGAACTGAGAGAGGAGGTGCAGCATAAGAAGGAGAAGGAGAAAGAGGAGGAGAACGTGAAGGAGAAGAAAGGGAACCGAGACGGAGTGATAGTGGTGTCCGACTCGGAGGAAGCCGACGGAGGAGAGGATGGCGTGATTGACTTGACGGAGGACTCTCCGAAAAAGGCCAGTAAAAGCCCAGAGAGAAAGGTAAGGCCAGTCTCCACAGGATCCTAGAGTAGAGTTAAGGAGGTTCTGTTTTGAGGTGCAGTCAACGTTACATACAGGATTATGTAGTATCCCTGACCCTGCTGTCATTCACACTGCCTAGCATTTGACAGCTTATTTTTACTGCCTGCAATGAAGTGATGATGGTATGATCTGGGTTCACAGAAATGTGTTGTCATGTCTCCACAGTCTGGCTGTGAGAACGGCATCGACAAGCCAAGTACTCCAAAAGTTACAGGTCAGTTCTGTGTGTGGAGAATGGATCATGCTTTTTTTTTTTTTAAGTATCTATTAATAAATAGTTTTTGCATTTACGAGGACTGAATTTAACTGTCGCCTGTTAACACATAGCTCAAGCGCTTGGTTAAACTTTGACTTCACTCCTAGAGTGTGTAGTGTCATAATCCTGTTTTTGTACTGGAACCCGGGCCGCTCTCGTACTGACGCGAGTGTGTTGTCGCGCAGGTGTGGAGTCCTTGCTGCCCTTGGTGCCGTTTCTCAAGGGCCCGGTGATTGAGCTGTCTCAAAGCACCAGGGCTGAGCTGGAGGATCTCCAGCTGGAGGGAGACCTGCTGGAGGTCAGCCTGGACCAGACGCAGACCATCTACAGAGTCCTTCAGGCTGCCTCCCAACCACCCAGACAAGCTCTGCACACACTCATACTGGTGAGAGGAAAGCCCAGTTCTCCCAGTGCACAAGCGAGATATTTAGAACCTTTTTTTCGAAAATTTGCTCGTCATAGTTTACTGCTCACGCTCTTAATTCAGTTTGGACGGCGTAATTGTGGCAAGATGTATAGATGGGATTATGTTAAAGCGTGTTGTGATGGTAAGAGAGAACCCGTCTGTGACCTGACCTCTGACCCCGCGGTTTGTTCGTGTCAGATTGAGCTGCAGGAGCAGCGGAGTTCCAGCCGCAGCGGCAGGACGAAGGACGCCAAGAGGAAGAGGAAGAGCCAAAAGGCAGAGGGTGGCTCCAAGTCCCAGGAGGCCTCAGAGTCCAAAAAAACAAGGCCCCTTAATAACACCCCCGTTCAGATTCACCCGAAGGTGAGACAGGCACCGCGCTGTTACCACACCCTGTCTCACAGAAACAATGGTGTGCCTGTGTTTAGACGCGCTACTCAGCAAGAACTGCAATAAACATAAAAAAAACCCAAACAGTGTGTGAGGGAAAAACTGGTTTAAACTGTATTTTCAAAAACATTAGTAAGCATTTGTGAAAGGTCTGCATGCCTGAAAATACCTGAACGTGTGTGTGTGTGTGTGTGTGTGTGTGTGTGTGTGTGTGTGTGTGTGTGTGTGTGTGTGTGTGTGTGTGCGCGTCTCAGGTGCTGTGAGGAGTGCAGTGGATGGACATGAGAAGACGCGGAGGGTAATGCTGTGCTGAATAGCTGTGTTCTGGGCCAGAGAACCACAAACACACCAGAGGAGAGATGGTGGAAAGATGCAGGGCACACCCTCATTCACTTTTGAAACAAACTCCCATGATGCTCAACACATACATATGCACACCAACACACCCATCTATAAATAAACAAACACATACACACACATAAAGACATATTCCCTCTTTCATAAAGTGTGCTCTTTCTGTCTCTCTTTCTAAGCTCTTACATCAACACTCCTCTCTCATCCATCCTCGCCCTCCAGCCCTACCATTACACTCCTTCACTCTTCTCTTTTCTCTCGCTTTTCTTAAATCCTCCACGGCGCTCGTCACGTGCGGCCGACCGACCTCTGTCTGTTCGAGGGGCCGGTCGTTCCTCCGGTTTTTCGCGGGGGACAGAAGGCGGACTGTCTCCCCGCGGTCGGTCAGGTCTGTACCGCAGAGCTCAAAGCCTTGATGTAAAAAAACAAAAACAAAAAAAAGGCAAGGTCAGTTTCCTGTAGAATAGGTCTCCAGGTTAACTCCACACTCACTCACCCCACCTACCTTCGCTCACCGTCGGAGGACAAGATAATACACCAGGGGCATGGCCGAAGCGCCACCTTTATACTTGTATTTTTTTGTATCGAGTCTCGTGTTTGTTGAGGCTATCAAAGGGGACTCGCGTTTTGAATAAACTAGTAGAATATTTTGGGAAATGTGAAAAAAATAAAATAAAATAAAAAATAAAACAGGCATTTAAGTTTTTTGGTGCTACTTTCCCAAAATAGACCTCCCTATTTTTCTTCTTTTTTTTTCTTTTCTTCCCCCTCCCCTGGTCTGTCTCTCCCTTTATACATGTTTTTCTCATTTTTTTGACCTGTTGGGTTCTTTTTTTTCCTTTTCTTTTCCTTCTTCATCTCTGTGTGCTTTTATTCTCTCTCCTCATCCTGCCCCCTCTTCCTCCACACGATCTGAACTGTACAGACGCCTCACTGTAACACTGTCTATCTCCATTTTATTTTTTTGTCCTTGGGTTCTAATAATTATATTATTATATTATTATTGGTATTGATATTGCAGACACACAGTTGTCGTGAGTTTGTGTATAAACATTTTCATTTCAATGTTGCCTTTGTTTCTTTTCACTCTTGTTAGAAAATAAAAATTTAGAATTGTTTTAGGAATCTCATTTGTACTTGTCCTTTGTTCCTGTCATAAATCAGTAGTAGGGGATAAGGAAAAGAGAGAGAGAGAAAAGCACTGTTGCAGTAATCAGTCTCTGGTTGACACGGAGTGAGGGACAAACCAACCTGACTGGCCTGGGATGTAGAATATGCAACATGGATGCTCTACCACATTTGGATAGTAGCCATTTTCTACATACATGAAATTTTAAATGTTTTTCCACCGCATCTCCAATTTGGGGGGGGGAAAGAAGTTGTTTTCGAGTCGCATTTGTCCCCAGGAACATCAAAATAATGTTTGGATTCTCCTACCTGCTCATCTTACCTGCAGTTAACATATATCCAGACTATACAACAGGTAGCTGTTGTCTTTTTATGATTTAGAGGATTAAATGTGTATTCAATATGTCCCAAATATGAAAGGCCTTGCAGTAAACAACTAGTAGTTATACCTATAGACGCCATAAGACAATAAAGAAGATTTTTTTTAATTGGCAATGTAAGAGCTGTTTATAAAAATCTCACATTAACATCACATTATTAGATGAGACAGATCATGGAAATATTTACTGACCACAATTTGTTAAAATTAACATGTAAACAACTTTATCAAGTAAAGTGACATAGGTGAAAAAATGCTCCCAGGATGACATGAGATGAAATGGATTGTATATTCATATTCATCATGAAAATAAACACTGGAATTTAATTACGTTGCTGAACAACAGTACATGTCTGATCTGTAAAGTCAGTTCAACAGGTGCATCCACAGACATTAGCTTTTTGAGCAAAAAAAAGAAAAAATAGTCCTCTTTTCTATTGTTGGGTCCCTCGTATAATCATTATGATAAACTACAGTCATTAGGCTTACATCTTAAGATTGGCAATACTGCAGTGTTGAAACTGTCAAAAACTGACAACATCTGACGTTTTTTCCCTTCTTGTTTACACAACATGAAGTGTCATAACATGGCATTTCACTCCCCATAAAGACGGGTTCTCTGATGTATTTTCATTAACGATGTCCACCTCATAGGCAGTTACATGAAACAATACTGCAGTTCTCGTTGCCATGGCTTTCAGGAATCCTGTTTTTCAAGAAGGCCGTCCAGCAGCTTCTCACAAATGTACAGGCAGCGTGGAACATGGAAAAAGCCTGGAAGAGAGACAGTTTACAAAACGATCTTTTGCTTTCATCTCGAGGCGCGACGTTAGACTGAAGTAGTCCACTCGTTTTATCTTTCATCTGTTGCCAGTGAAGGAGCTCTGTATCTTTGAGATAGCTCACCTTTGAAGGGTCCTCCTTTGAAATCCAGCACCACATTTCCCTGTTGGCTCAGATAACCAAACCACTCGCCATGTTCTGGATCAGGGAACTGCTCGTAGAGTCAGAGAGAACGGAAGCATGTGAAAACAGGACATTACAGTGACTAGCCAACATTCTGGTATATCAACAGTGAATAGCCAACATTCTGTCTTTGGTATATCAACAGTGAATAGCCAACATTCTGTCTTTGGTATATCAACAGTGAATTGCCAACACTGTGTCTCTGGTATATCAACAGTGAATAGCCAACATTCTGTCTTTAGTATATCAACAATGAATAGCCAACATTCTGTGTTTTTGGTATAATAACAGTGAATAGCCAACAAGCTGTGTATTTATTATAATAACAGTGAATCCAGCTCACATGACTGAAGGTGTAGTCGTACACCTGGCTGAACCTGCTCAGCAGAAGCGGCTCATTGGTCTGACTGTAGGCCATCAGGTAGGCTATGAGAGCCTCGCAGTGTGGCCACCACAGCTTCATGCTCCACTCCAGCTGTGTCCATGTGAGGGAGGGGGGGCAGATAACTTTAGACTGTGTGATCTATTCTGGCACCACAATCAAAAAAGTATCTGGATCTCACCAATGCAAATGCGCAATAAGAGACTAAACACAACCTGGGTGGGACAATAACCATCCGCATCCAGAAAGTAGAAAAGTCCTCCGTGCTCCTTGTCCCAGCCTGCATGGAATGGCACTTCGATGAATTTTTCAATGGCTTCTTTCTGCAGCTGTGCATCTCCTTTCTGTTTAGCATACTGAAGCAGAAACCAACCAGCCTCCAAGGCATGGCCTGTAACAAAGACACCTCAAAGGTCAGGAAAGAGGACGGCTTCATATGCCGTGTAATGCTGAATATTAAATGGTATTGCTGAATATTAAATGGTATTTGTTGGCCAGTTCTCTGGCCTGTAACCCCCTTTTTTTGGTAGTTTCAATGTTAAACAGGTATACAGATACACGGGAGAATGTCATGTTGGGAATCTTGCGGTAGACAGCGTAAATGAAAACATCCAGTGGAAATGTCAGGTAGATTAAGACCGCCATTGTAACCAGTAACCTGGGTTTTGCTGTCGTCCCTGACAACCGGGTAGTTCTTTTCCATCCGGCGTGACATTTTCCAGAATAGCAGCTCCATCTCTCTGAGGTATGATACAAAGCAAACAAAACGCATTTTTACCTCCGCTATCCTCATATGCCAGTACACAGTGACATTCGCCTCTCCTCTGGACCAGTACAATATACCCTCATCACTACAGCGCAGGCTCACCTGAACATGCTGGAGAATCTGCTTTACGCACCAGTCACCCACTTCACTGTACTTCTCCATCATTTCTGATCTGCCTTCTATCAGCTGGTCCACCAAGCACAGGAGCATCATGGGTACAGCCATGCTGTTGACTGGAGAGTCGCCAGGCAGCTGCGGTCGACCCAGACCCGACGGGTCGACTCTGACCCAGTGCACCAGCTGATCCATCATCTTCACAGCATCTGCCTGCCAGGGACACACCGTTAAAGTGTTTTTACATAGACATCGGCTATGCAGATTTATTTACTCTAACCTGCTGGGATCGTAAAAAATGTGTCCGTTATAAACCAACACGAACACATATTAATGCATTAAATTGACCGTATTCACCATAGTAATGAATTAGTTCATTCAGCTTGTTTTATAGGCTGTGACCGGTAGGTGAGAATAGTTAAATAGCATAGTAAAGGCTTTTGTGTCTTACCTGCATGTCTTTGTCTCCTGTGACTCTGGCCAGTTCGTCCATGGCCATGACGTAGAAACACTCACTGAAGATGGTTCTCTGGACCTTCACCGCCCGGCCGTCCCTCGTCAAACAGAAAGCGCATTTCTCTGTGCCGCCCGGGGTCGGAGCACGGGCAAACTTCTGTAAGAAAGCTCCGCCTGACAGGCCAAATCGAGAAATACCCAACAGACTTCAGTCAACTGGCTTATTAAGTCATTAGTCACACTTGAATTAAAATGAAATATCAGATACAGCGTCTTCGCAGCGCCTCAGGAATTTTGGACAGATAACCCAGACACGGAGCCTGTTGTGCCAAAACATAAAAACTGGAAGCAGGAGACATGATACTGTACTTTCTCTTCCAGACTCTGTCTTTGAAACATCATTATCGTATTAAATGAGTCTCAATAACAAAACAATTTCTGATATTAAAATGTACAGATTACACATTGTGTTGAAATGCTACAGTTATCTGATTAGACTTTGCTGTGAGACGTGGTAAAAAAAAAAAATCACATGGACTAATGAAAAATGATAAAATGACTCAGACCTAATTTAGCAGCATCAAGAATCTCAGGCCTGCGAAACCTCTCCATTGTTCGGTACAGACGACAGTACATCCACACCTGTAGGATTACACACGGTTCATCAGAAACGGAGACACAGACAGTTATGCACAATGACCAAAGCTGGTCTTTAGTCCTTTTAGAAAGTTTTATTCTTTTAGAAAGTCACAGTCTTCTTTTACCTGCCTCCCTTGCAACCATACATATTTGAGTTCATCATAGATCTTTCCATCTTCAGCAATGCAAGTGAAGAAACCGCTGCAAAGGGAATGAAATTAAAACAATAACTGGTTAATAAGTTAAACCGATAATGCATGGTTATATTTTACAGGTGTGTGTTGAAATAACTTATTATTTACATGTGAAGAGTATTTTTTAAAAAAATACATTAAACTTGGACAAATCAAAGACACACACACACACACACACACACACACACACATACATGCACATAGAACTGAAATCATCACTGTGAAGGGGAACTTTTTTTATATATTCAAGTGAACAAGACCAAAGTTTGGGAGTCATAATGCTTTGTTTGGGTCAAGAGAAACTCTGGGCTCTTAACACCAGTGACCTATTCTGGAAATACAGACATTAAATCTTACAGATGAGAGATTAAACTTCTGATTTCAGTCTGCCTGCCTGAAGACTCAATATGACTACAAGACACAGCTTCTAATACCAGGTGTCTTTCCAAAAGTTCATTTTCCCTCTTGTTCATGCAAAATTTCACAGGTAACAAACAGAGTATAAATCCAAAGAAAGCACGTGGATTAATATCATTTTAATTAGTATTAGTGAGCTATATGGTGCTTTTGTTGGCATAAATATGTTAAAGCTTAACTGAGCATTGAAAAAAGTCAGGAGACCACTGTTATGAAAGCAAGAGGGCATTAAGAAGGATGTTCTTTGGAGATATACGTTAAGTTCAAATTATTTCACCCATATTGTTTGTCATGAGAATATTTCAGCCAGAATTCCACAACTCTGTCCAGCTCAGTCCGAATTCTCTCTCGATACTGCTCCAACTTCGCTGCCGTCATTGTGCCTTTAAACAACAATGCCATTTCAGGGTTACACATATCGGTTATTTTAGAAAAAAATCCATCAGTTTGAGAATACAAAATTGGTGACATCTCCTGCTTTGAGTAAAGACTATCGGCTTTTAAAACACTGAGATAGCTAACTGCAAAAAAACAGCACATGTGAAGTGTTATTCAAGAAAGAAAAAGAAAGAAAGAAAAGAAAACATCAGGAGAAATTAAAATGACACAAGCAGTTCCCATTTCAAACAAGACAAAGCATGAAAGGTCAACTGAGGCAGTTGAATGAAGCAGAAAAAAGAGCAACCTGTGTTTATCTAATCATTTTAGATTTTGCACAAAATCAATAAATCAATATGTCTATACTTGAAATGCCATCGCTTTAAACATGTCAGTCACAAGGCAAGGATAAAATAAAGAGCAAGTGAAAAAAACCCAAAACTATGCTGTCTTCAAAATATACTCCATCCAAAGGTACATATTTAACAAACACAAAATGACCACACTCCATAGGAATACTCCCTATTTCTCACAGCCTGTCTAAAACAGAGGAAGTCTGCGACAGATGGTCAAGTCTTAGTAAACATGAAGGAGACACCTGGTGGTTCATCTAGATAATGGAGTTTAATTTGCTTGGGTTTAATGCTTAACAGACACTAAGTGAACCTTATTCGTACCAAACCCTTATAAGCTCCAGTGCACATATACTGTATATGCCTGTTCTCTCTACTTCTGCATTTCCTAAATCTCATTTTCCGTTTTGTTTTAAAGAAGAGATGCCCTTTTTAATACATTTTCGACAGTACTGCAGAAGCAATAAGCCAGCGACACAGATATTTAGTATTTACACATACATGCAACAATTCAAAAAGTATTGCGATGTTTTGTAACAATTCACTGACACTTACTTTTCTGCCAAGGAGGGGCTCTTTGTGCTTTCTCGTGCTTCGATATTGCGCGAAACAAAACGAATGTACATTTATCAGCACAAATCACTGTTTTCCGGCCGTTATCACTTCCAAAATTTTTGCAGGAGCTAAACAAAACGGTAGATCATATGACCATCATCCTGTTAACTGGTCATGTGTTTACTGTAGTTTCCTTAAGTCATTTGTCAGACAGTTTCTCATCTTAACCAATCAGATGTGGTTGAGGAATAAAATAGGCGTGTTGGTACATGTCGGAACAGCGTCAGTGTTGTGCATTTTGTGAGATACCGTTATTCAAACGTTATCCCGTAAATAGCTCAACAACATTATATTTCACGTATTTAGACATGGTCTGTCGCAGAGTATGTTGAATAAAATCGAGTGAAATACGAGATATTTTTGTAATATCACCAAAGTAGCAAATTTTGCATCGTCACACGGTACCAAATGAGAGGTCATAATTTAGCTGTGTTTTGAAATCCAGCCTATTTGGTTCTTGTTGTTAGGGCATATATTTCTGTTATTCCAGTGAGAAATCATTTAACAACTCAGATTACCCATATGAAATCCACAGCCAAAGGGGTAATTATGTGTTTTGTTCTGTTTTTTTGTTACGACAAACTATGTTACCGAACCAAGCTATCGTTGTAATATTTCTGCCAGTATGATCAGAGATGGTGCTATGCTCTCCACTTAAAACAAGATACATATGCATTACGTTTTAAAAAGTTTATACACTTACTTTATGAAACTGTTCCACCAACAATATGAAATGAGTAACACATGCAACAGACAAATAAATAAAATCAGACTAATGTTTAAAAACATTTTAAAAGGATTCAGTAACAGAATACTGTAAACTTACAGATTTTTAAGACCAAGCATGAGGCATAAAGACAACTGCACATTCGTGATCTGTTAAAATAAACCACGTTCATCCTACTTCATGAAGTGGTGTCTAATGTTTACTACTCTAATAGTCATTCAACTAGTACGACAATTATAAAAAAGGCCTGCCACCACTTACACCGAAATCTGAGTTCAAAACTGAAAGACAACAATACTGACAAGGTACGCAACGTTTCTAGTTAAGCAGTATGGAGTGTTTCAGGTTATTACGTCTGAATTCAAAGGATATGTTTTGATGAGTATCAATAGAATGGACTCAAACATGGTAGTCTACATTAATAATAATAATAGCAACAACAACAAAAAATGCTGTGTGGTCTAACAGAATTTTCAGGACTGTTAGGCATATAAAACGACCTCTCTTTGTATGCTTATGCGCCTCTTTTGAGTTCAGTTCCATATAGCTGATTGTGTCGGTGCTTTAGATCTTGCGTCCATTCGTCAATCACTAAGAAACCGTCCTCCTTGGGGGATCATGAGTTTGCATTCTTGTGCAGAGCCGAGTGGACTTTCTTCAGGTTCTGTCTGACACGCACAAATTCCAGGAGCTGAGCCTCCTCGCGAACTTTCTCCTCGTGCTCCTTTTCCTTCTGGAAAAGATGATAAATTTAGTTTTACTGCTCAAATTACAGGAATATGTATTTCAAAGGAATATGTATTTCAATATGTATTTCAAAGTGTTTATTTTCCAACTTGTGTGTCATTCGTGTTCTCCTCTGAATACATTGACAATTCCTGAAACTAAAATTCTGAAATTGTTCCCATGTCTGCGAGTTTTCTGAAAGCTAACCCACTGACACTCACTGCTCTTACGTAATTACCAAAGCATATATGTTATACCTGTTCAAAGCCTTATTGTTGTTTTAATGCCACTAGACTTCAGCTTCAAATAAATGCTTTTATTCTACATTCAGAATTGCAGACACCTTGGTTTTTTCTTTATTGTTCTGTTCCCTTTATTGCACCATTCATGTTTATTGACCCTCAGAGTGTAGTTTATTCAAGGCCTGAGGAGTTTGAAGACGGGAGCTCAAGTAAACTCTGCATCTTCTTTTTATGCTTTGTATTAATCTAAGTATAAGCTATCCAAGTCTTATTTAACCATTTATGTAATTATTGGTCGATGTAACCATCTTGTGATTGAAGAAATGTAAAGAGAATTGCCAGACCACCTGATCATGCACTCATCTATTTCTGATACAGAGCAAAGGTGACAACATGGCTACTATTGATTCAAATCTGCTGCCAGATTTTAGCAAACGTACAGTATAGTACAGTACAGTACAGTAAAGTTTTATGTCATTCAGGCTTTTTCAAATATAAGACGCGACGTTCTCTAAAATCAGCCAAAGTAGCAGTAAAATCTTTGCAAGCTCCACCGTGCGCACATCGCCACTGGAAACGAGATCAAACAACACCCATCACCTCCTGGTTCTTCTGCTGGCGTTTGAGGAAAACCTGCTCCAGGGGACTCCTGTTCTGCTCTCCTTCCTCTCTCTCCGTTTGCTCTCTCTTACGCCTCTCCAGAACCACCTGCAGTTCTGGCTTACAGCACATCACCAGTCCCCTGCCCTCCCCAAACAGAGAAAGCGCAGACACAAGGATCAGAGCTCAGTTCACTGCTGGCCGTACTGTAAGCACATTCAGTCAAGTATGGGTTTCTACAGTGGTATGGAGCATAGCTTTAAAAGTAGGGTAATGCTAATGCGTAAGGGTGTATAATTTCAGTCAGCGTGTGTCTACGCACGCTGGACTGACACAAAAGATGGGAGAGAAAGAGAGAGACTCATTAATCTTTTACATACTTCTCTTCACGGGCCCAGCGATTTATAAAAGGGCACATTCTTCTGAAATGAGGTATGATTTGGCCGTTGACCTCGTCAAAATCAGGTCTATTTCATGTTATCGCGTTGTAAGACATCATAAAGCCAAAGCAATAAGAAGTAGGTGTTTAAGGGAAAACATAATCATCATTGACAGTTAGGCCTATAGTCCTCTTACTTTTTATGAGCCAAAAGAAGTTCTTTATGAAGTTCCTGGTGGCTTCGAGATGCCTTTATGGGATTGTGTGCTTTCTCTGGTAAGGTGCTGTTGCTGACATCATGTTTAATGACATGTTCTGTAATGCAAATAAGTTTGAGAACTGAATTCACGCAGTCTTGCTAATTATCTTGTAATCTCTCTATAGCATTTTACTCTTTTTAACGGTTATTGATAAGCACTGAGTAGAACACAGACATAAACAAAAAAAAACTATGATTATGCATTTGATATTTAGAAATGAAATAATTTGATAACTGACAAACCTCTGTTGTGACCATGGAGGTAAGCAGTTCCGTTATTAAAGGCAAGCGTCTTGTTGGATGCTCTTGTCCTGACGTGCGATGGACGTACTGAGTTGGGGGAGTGAGGTTGTGTAAGGACATGACTGTTCGACGCTGCAGTCTGCGGGTCATGCTCGGAGGACCGTACGGGGAGAGACTGAGAGGCAGCGGCCCGCATGGCACACACAGGTTTCAGGGAAGAGAGCACCTGAGATTTGGCCCTCAGCCACAGCTCCTGCTGCATGCTGGGAGACTGCGGGAGGCCAGGTGGGGGGGGGGGGAGGGGGTTGGGGGAGGGGCAGCCATCAAAAGCGCAAAAAGAGTGAGAGAAGGAGAGAGATTGAGTTTCACTTAAGTGGGAATTTATTATTTAACTGCTGATCAAATACCACGTTCCGACCAACGATTTATTTTGCTTGTTGTTATTTGTATGAAAGTAAAAGTACGGTATCACTGAACAGAGAACAGCGAAATAACATTCCAGTATAATCTAAATTGAATAAAGAAGAACAGTAAGGAGATTTATGTGATATACAGTGTTCATAAAAGTAACAGCTATCAGTATTAGTACATATCCAAAAGTCAACCCATTCCTTATTATGTAGTTACACACAGTTGTGCACAGAACTGAACTACTATTCACAATGTCACTCAAATGCATACACACACATCACACTCAGATACTTTGTACAATGAATAGATGAGATTACATAATCTCTACAAACATTACTAAAGCATAGTACATGACAGCTCCATGAAGTATATAAAATGTTTGGAAGACTAGTCAGAAAACTCTAGAACAAACTGAAGATGCTATGCATGACGCTCCTTTGTTACTTCTATAGACTATGAAACAACGAATCATGTATTGTACTGTTTCAGTAGAATCAGCTCTGATGTGATAAAGACAGAAGATAAAAAGAGATCTCTATTTTCACACACTCACACACACACACACACACAAAAAACTGTCCTAAACACAAATCATCTTTATCTGTGACTTACCAAAACTGTGTCACTCCTCCATGAGCAAGCTTCCCTCTGGAGACTCTGCAGTGGTGCTATCACATTTACGACACACGGACAATGATACAACCTGCCTGACACCTGAGACAGGTGAACGCTTATCTCTTCGTCCTAGTAACCACCGGGTGGGTTTCTTTACTGACCACAAGAGGGCAGTAGAGTATCTGTTCACTCGATGGACGGGTTCCCTCCCTTACTACATATTTACACTTTGCAAAGGACACAGGACTCCTAATAGGGTTGTTGTTCGAGCATAGCTTGACTGCTCTTACAGCTCATATTGATCTCGTCTTCGTGACACACACACACACACACAGGATTTTACAAAACAAAATTTTGTAATTACATTTAGTCAGCTGCTGCTTAAAAAAATATTGAGGCATTCCCATTGTTCTTTCTCAATACACAGATGCACTTTGTGACAAAGTCCTTCTACTGCGTCCTGAGAATTGGCTCCGTTTTCTCTCTTTTCAGCTTTTAGCGGGTTGGCTAGAGGCACTGGGCACAAAAATGAATGTCACTTGCAGGAGACGTGCAGATCACATGCTCTTGATGTGGCACTCCGTCTCCTCTTAGCACTTTGTATCTTCCCCTCAGCCTCTGCAGTGATATGATTCACTGAGGGACGATATCTTTCAAAGTGCGTAATGTCGGCTCGCTCTTCGCTGCCCTTTAAAATAAGACTTTCAGTGGGCACCCCCCCCCCCCCCCCCCCCCAAAGAAAAACATCTCGACTACTGAGTGTTTCCAGACTCAAGTGGATTGGTAAAGGACATTTTGATACTGAGACAGTGTGGATGCACAGTTTAAGGCTTAGGCCGACCTGATGATGCTTTTTAGAGGCAGGACTCTAATCAGGATGGACAACACAAAAATCTTTTATGCAATCAGTAAATTGGAGAACTAATGTTCACTGAATAAACAGGACTATCAGAAAGGAAAGCCTATCAAACTTGTGACGTTAAGATCAAAAAGCATTAAACCCCATAACTTCATTAGTGGTCTTTATTGATCTGCAACAGGAGAGACAATCAGTGACAATTACTAATGTTAGCTATACACACGATCTAATAGAGAACTGCACTAATTAAATTAAAACATGGTATGCTTGTATAACAAATGATTTAACAACAAGGTTTACCTGATATAGCAATACACAAGTTTCTGTTATTTTACAAGGACAGTGGGAATGTGAATGCTACAAACTAGGAATCTATAACATATTAGTTCCATTTCTTCCTAATAAAACTCTAATTCCATTTTAACTCATGGAGTCAGACATAGAACTAGAGTGTGGAGGAACAGAGAAAACCTAAAATGATCTTGGTCCAACTAAGGCGTTTCCACACTAATCTCTACGGAAAGAGATGAGTCTTGTGCATGTTGACGTTATTTTGTATCCAAAACAACAAATCCATGGTCTTCAAGATCCAGATTTTCCACTGACCTTAGTCAAGGCTTGGTAGAAAATGACTCAGTTTAGTTAAAAATCTAAGAATTGTGTCTTGTTTCTTTCGGCGATTGAGATGAAAAAGGTATTATTAATCCTTGCAGTCTCACTCCACAGTTTAGCTTTGCCCCTAACAAAACAGTCAGCAGCAATATGACTAGTTTTATCAAATCGGCATCAAAAAAATGGGAAAACCGCAATCTGATCACTTAAATGGTTCTTAATATCTGCCCCACCTCCAGCATGAGACAGGTTAAGATGCTCATTTTAATTGAGCATTCAAGGTTATCGACATAACGTAATGTCTTTATTATCTAATACACATCAGTCTTATCATCAACACAGGAACTTGGCAAACATACGTGTATGTGTGCTTGTGCGTCCCAACAGAGGGTCAGGTCTAGTCTGTGACTGGTCAGTAATTGACTATATATTAACGAATGTGAGCCATTTCCTCCAGGAACGGGGTCTTCATGCACCCCGTGCACAGCTGGTCCATCCACAGCGGAGCCTCATGCTGCAGGGGCGTGCGACGTGGGTAGAAGGTGTAGGAGAGGTCATAGTTCAGCAGGCAGCTGAGAGACGCCATGTAGAGGTCCGAGAAGCGACACAGGCGGCGAGAGAAATACGTGGGATTGTGACAAGTGCGGAAAATACTGCCGAAGTGAGGGTTGAAGAGGTTCTTAGTCTTGGCTCTGTTTTAAGAGGAGGGAAGGGAAAAAAAAAAAAAAGGTAAACAGAGAGACCGAATGGTTTGTTTGTGCAGGTATAGTGCATGACAAAGGGGCACACTGTGAATAATTCGGTCTGTCAACAAGGTACGTGAAACAGGTCACATCATATATGGCATCTTGGTGTCCACTTCATAACATCTCAGTCATAACTTTAATAATGGCCTGCATTTTCAAGACAATTAGGTGAGTCTCACCGGAGTTCCTCCCTCTCTTTCATCCAGTCCTGCAGTACCTCTCTGGACGCCGCATCTCTGTGCATCTGGATGATAATGGGTAAAGTACACACAAGAAGAGGAAGTGATTAAATTTAACTTGGTCTACAATTTCGCCGAAAATATGTCTTTTACTGACAACTGCACTAATACATATTTTGAGTAGGTTATCTGAAACTGAAACACAGTCACATTATAGGGAGACAGTCAGCATTTTGAACGAGGAAAACTACCCTGATAAAACTAGCTTGCTGAAACTTTCCCCTCAAGAACACAAACTGTAGCTAACGTTTCTTTGGCGACATAGCCGTCCCACCTGCATGCGCTCCAGTAGTCCAGTGAGGGCCTGCATCCAGGTCAGGCTCTGTGCGTACTGCTCTGTATTCACCACTTTGGTCTCCAGTTCCAGTTCAGGCACGATGGCTCCAGTGCGCCATCCGTGTCGCAGCATCAGGTCCTGGAGGAGAAAAATTTCCATTTCATATTCCAGTCATGTCGTGCATGTGCGTGTTTAAAATTCAAAGGCGTGCAGTAAGAATATGGACGAGAGGAGAGGATCGGAGTGGAGCGTTACCGCCAGGTCGCTGTAGAGATGATCTCCAAAGTAAAGCACCTTTGATCCCCTCCAGCCTGTGAGTCTGAGAAAGTCGTAGAGGTTCCCCTAAAACAAATGAGGGGAAAACTAACTGTTAGCACACTTTCATTTTCAGAGAAACAGAGAGAGAGAAAAAAACTACACTTACTTGTTTGTAGACTTGCCCTTTGTCCAAACTAGTAATCTTGTCCCACTGAAGATCACCATTGTTATCCAAGCGTCTGAACGGTCTACGAGAAGAGACGCAATAAAATAACATTGAACTGGCATTCCTCTGCTGTTTCCACTTAGGAAGTTTCTTTTTTGAGAGAGGAGAAAATCAGAGCTCGACTGTATTTAATAAATGATTCACATTACAATCTCATGCCAGAATCTTACTCATCAATAAAATTCTGGGTTAGAAGTGGGTTGGGGGGGGTGACTTACTTGACACAGTCATTGAAGAAATGAGGCTTATCTGCTTGAACAATAACAACATCAAAGAAGTCTCTCCAGTCTTTTCCCACCATGTACCTCATTCCTTTATCCCTGAAACATAGGAATTCAAAAGCCATTTTATCTCAACATCTAAACAAGAGCACACCACACTCATCGCTCCATCTAACCATTAAAACTGCGTATGAAGCTAATGTGTACATTACACAGGTGTGATGAGCTCCCAGGAGACAAGAATGTCTAAAAGTCAATTTAGTTCTCTAGAAAAATGGAATGAGGTCAAATTTCCAGCCCTTCAGCTGAAGACAAAGCCATAATGAGTCACAGAATGGCAGAGGGCATAAGATTAGGAAACACTCACACAAAGCTGAAGGGACTGTTGGTAATGAGGAAAAGTTTCTTGCCGTGGCTGACTAGCCGGTGAAGAACGGCATATGTCTCCTCCCCACTGAGGATGTACTTCTCTGAGAAAAAAGGAGAAGGCACGATGAAGAGATGACGTTAAGAAGTTATGAGTAATGAACAGATGACGGAAAAACGTCTAAAGGATCGTAATCAGAAGATGCTGTGTCAACAGCATAGTTAAAGTTGCTTATTTAAACAAGAAACTATCCCATGGGGAAAAAACCCACTCTAAAAATGTACCATTTGAGGTACTGAATCCCATGGAGTAGTCACCCTAAAGTCTTAATGCTATCTTTGATACCAGAGCAGTTTTCAAAAACCCCAGATGAATATACCCAGAGAACAAATGCGGGAAGGGTTTCGCGCTGCATACAGGACAGGATTCGGACCAGACGGGTCAGAACCCATCGAATGATTACGCAAGAGTCATCTGCCGCAGGGATGTGCGTTTTAAGTGGATTTCATGCTTACCTAGGTCTTGCATAATCCATTTGTACATGTAGCCTTTGATGTGAACCATTCCAATTGCTTCCTGCAGAAGACACAAGAAAAAAGAGTTTTGTTTTCAGCTGAACAGAGATATTCTGACTGCTACGGACTCAGATTACTGTCTTTTCTCATTTCTGTTTTCTGGTATGTTGGGAATATGTAGTTTTGCAGTTTGACACATGTAACTGTAAAGCTATACACACACACATACATGCGCACACGCGCACACACGCACAATAATATTTAGGAGTAGTGACTGGCGACAACACTAACATTGTGGTTCAAGCCCACAAACCCTCAAAAAGAAGGAGAGGCATGGAAAAAAACCCACACAAAATTGATTGCCATGTCAACACTAACTTTGGAACTAACATACTTTCCCAGGAGCAAGCAAAGCTGACTGCTGGGAACACTGCTCAAGTGAGCCGAACCTTTTGTAAAATGTGTGATTTGGCAAGAAACCAGTCAGAACAATGCATCCACTGGAATTTCTTTTCTAGTCATGAGATGACCTCACAGGCTCTTGGTCTCTAGAATTCAGACCATTAAGACATCTTTAAAGTCAATACCTAATCATACATCAGCTTTCACGTTTCAGAGCAGATGTACTTCTTCAATACTGTTATGACACTTGCAATTAATGGCTGAATGAACACATCATCACACTTCACATAGTGTGATATTCTCAAGCTTAATAACTTTCTAAATGAGCAATTAGAGCATTAGTTTAGCATCTCTGGATTAAACCAGTTTTCAAAATCCAACGAACAGTGGTTCAGTTTCCCCAATAAGTGAAAGTTGATTTAAAAAAAAACAAAAAACGGAGGATTCCTTTGGCACTTGATAAGCTGAGTAACCAGAGACAGTCAAACTGAGCTCAGAGATCCTTTTACTCGGACAGACTAATGAGAAAAGCCTTTGTATAGTGTGAGAATAGTAGTAAGTCATCCTTCTCTCTGCTAGAGACAGGAAATTAGAGCCCAGAGAGAGGAGAGCGGTCTCCCTTGCATAATGGCCCACAAGGCGGTAGGGGAACAGAACATTTGATCCATGAGAACACGGAAACTGGAGCAGCAGAAGCCCAGTGTGTTGTGAGGGCAGAACTGTACTCACAGAAACATCCCTGTAGAGGTGCACGGGATCATACTCGATATCGTTCGAGGTGAAGAAATCATTGGCGACTGCCAAGAGGGTCATTTCGGCAAGAGAGAAGACGTCCATGAACTGCTTCACACTGGGTCCCTAGAGCAACAAATAAAAATGTTTGGATAAAAGATATTTCCATAAAAACCTGACGAACTTAATATTCTTGCCATTTTTGCGCAGGATTTATCTGAAACCTCTTAAGCAATCTTTTCTAAACATGCCCATCTTCCGTAACAGGGCACTGTATCACCTTGTTTGCTTAAATATCCTAATAAACTTTTACACATTTCTGGATGCCCGAGGGCCAAATTGTTTGCTTCATTCTGTGGGTGCAGAAGTGAGACAGCCCTTAGTGGGGGGGCTCTCCTGAGAACGGAAAGAATTTGTGCGCAAGGCATAGTAGCAGACTACTAACTGGCTTAACATCTACGTCAATGCCACAACGCCACTGTGAAGTTACATCAATAAATTTTCAACCCACTGATGTTAAATCTGTGCAGTCAAGCACAAAACCTTCCTGAGCTTCCTCTAATCCCCCCAAAATCCCTTTTGCACATGTGCTTATACAATGAGTTGTTATATCCACTTCCCAAGTTGGTTACCGTTACTATGAGCAAAATAAGATCCTCCAGCTATCTAATCACACAAGTTCGAGCATTACTATCCGAAACCCCCGTAAACGACAGACCTTTCCGTAGAAGCCGCTGACTTGGTGCAGAGGGACATGATGTGTTCCGTCGTAGAGCTGTAAGACCTCTTCATCAGGAACAGCTTTCAAACCCCTAGAGAAATTATTATGAAAAATACGGTGAGAAAATCTGCAAAGAGTCTGAGAAAGTGCCTGAGAAAGTGCCAAAATTATTCTGGTACGTTTGTTAATAAAGGTAATGAGAGGAAATAACAATACAGATAAAGGTAAAGAGGATGTGATACTGTAAAATCCATAAGGCGAGGGTTGACTTTGTTAACAGCACTGACCTGTACACTGTTCCCAGCTGAATGTAGTGGAAAGCATCTATCTTCATCAGAAGTCCCTTTAAGAGAAAACAAAAATCAAGTTTCATAGATTCATTGTTTTTATAACATCAATTTTGCATAATATATATAACACTGGTTGTTCTTATAACATTGGTGTTTTTTATAGTATTGATATAAAGTTAATATGTTACTGCTTTACCTTCTGAATATCATAGTGAAGACCACGGATTGCAAAGTTGGGGATGTAGTCGTACTTACTGATGCCCTCTGGGTACTGACAGACAAAAAATATTGTCAGTCCTGGAGACACTGATGCACTGACTCATGACTATTATTATTATTAAAATTCAATACGAAATTAATCACTAATATGAGTAGCATGAGAATATTTGTAAGGAGTAGTTCATTGTTTCCCCTTTTTTCTTCTTCTTTTTTTACCAACTGCATATTTCACAAAACATTATGAAATCACAGTCATGTCATATCCTCAGCTGCAAAATGCAGTTTATTCATCTGCTCTTTTTTGAAAAATCCATTCAAAAGATTTCTTCGCTATAAACGCTATAAATCACGGCAGAGAGACTGTGAAAATGCTGAAATGCTAGCATATTTTATAGATCACTTCTGCGTAATTGTGTGCATAATCCAACGTCCACCTTAAAATGCTGGATGAGGAAGTCCCGTGCAGTGGTGTAGATCTTCGCATCAAGGGCATTGGAATACAAGGCTAGAGTGTAGTCATAATCAAAGCCGTATATGTCCACCTCATCGAGGCTCACTTCATTGTTGGCATAGATGGTAGAGGAATTTAGCAGGTTGCAGACACCCGGAGGTATAAGATCTGTATAAAGGAAAGAGAACAAACAAGAGTGAGGGCTGGAACAGGTGACAAGCGGGGGGAAAAAAGCACACATGCTTTTTATAGTCGTTAACTTCAATAACCTTGTACAAAGATATTTTGTATTATTTTGTTTTTCCTTATCGCTATCATCTGATAATGTAGGGTAATTTAAGCGGGAGTTTACGGACCTACTTTACTTCTTGTTCCGTTACATTTCATAATATCGATTAGACTGAAGCAACAAGATCAATAGAGTTCCTTTTTTTTTTTTTAAAGATTGCAGGACATTTGTCCCTTTGTTACCCAGACTATTCACATTGTGGCAGTTGAGTAAACAAACCCAGATTAAAAAAAAAAAAGGAAAAAGGTCATGGTCGCTGTCCCAATCTGTCACCAAAAGCTTTTGGGATAAAACCAGGCAAATTGGGACAGTGGCTGGGGACATTTCAGTGGAAACCGCTCAGCAGTGCTGCGCTGTAGTGTCACGCAGTGGCGTCGCCAATCCTCTCACTCTCTTTACATAACTGTTTGTTTGTTTGTTCGTTCAGACTGCAAGATTATAACAGACTTATTCTTGTATATATATTGGTGCAACAATGTTTCTCAAAACATGACTTCCTTTCCCAAATGATCACTTTCTGTGTGTGCACATGCACGTAGCGGACTGCTAATATATGTAAACACTGGAAGTTGCAGTGTATCAAACCTATGAGCAAAGAGAGTGGTGATAAGCAGAGGAGAACCGTGTGCCAGATGAAATATTGACAGTCTGCTTGGCAGGATAAAGTATGAAGCTAAAAAAAGAATGGTGGGGTTTGAATACACAAACATCCACATTTTCCAGAGGCAAATAACTCTCCAATCCGAGCATTATGTATAAAAAAAATCACCCGGCCATTTTTTTTAACATTCCTCTTAAATTTTCTATTTTCATTGTTTTGTCATACGAATAAACATTTTTGGACGAGCTGGAAAAACATACTACTAAAACGACCTCCACATACCGTGTACTAGTCGCTTCATCTCATTGTAACGTGCCCACAGGTACGTTTTATGGTTCACTTTAAGCGCGGTGGATGAGTAGGATCGTCCTGGAACTGTTGACGACTCCTCTGTGCGTTTCTTGCCTCCAACTTGGAGCTTCGGGGCGGAACGTGTTTTAGGAGGCTCCACTGGCGGTAAACACGACTTACAATGTCCATCTTCACGTTGCACTTCACAACTGCACGAAGCACGGGGCACCACATATTTACTGGAAAAGTTTTCAACTTTTCTTTGAAGTGGCGGCGTCCTGCTACCACTTTGCCAAAGCGCACGACTGAGTACTCCAACCCTTTGAAAGGCCATTCTTGATGTCCACGAATGGTTCAAGTGCCGCAGAAAAAATGTTAAACGAATTTTCCCTGGTGCGTCATAATCATTACCAATGCCTTTTGCCCGGTTCGTGGAAGTGTGCGTTCTCTGTGAAGCGGTTTGTCTGCAATGCTTGTTGTACTGAAAGACCACGCCCTCGTGGTACCATTATTATGTTGTCAATGGCAATCACTGGAAAATACGAACGTGAAAAATCACAAATGCATCTGTTTCTCCTAAAATGGCTCATGCTAATGATAGAGGCAGACAAATGCATAAGAAAATGAACCACGTTGTCCAACACAGAGCACTCCATATTATTTGCTTATTACACCATAATATAAAGAATGATCACCACAAATATAGGACTCGGTCAATCAACATTATATAACTTTATTTATACTAAATACATCTCACAAATAGGTTCAGGAATGAAATAAAATATCTAAAGAGTTCCACAATACGTGTTATTAAAAGGTAACAAATTCCAGGGTTAACAAAAATAAACAAAAAAAAGGACATAAAAAAGATTACAAATTAAAAGAATAAAGATGAATTTATCCGGGCGTTACTTATTTTTTGGGGCTTTTTTTTTTTGCTTCTACATGGGCACAAGTGACGAGTGGACTCAGAATTCTGTAGCTTTTACACGTTTACCATGACAATTTGAACACCCATCGTTATAAAAAGCCACAACGAACACAATACCAAAATCTTAACTTCAAGACAACCAGGAACAGTAACAGTCAGTTACAGTAACAGTAACAACTGATATACAGGTCATAAAACTGTACATGTGTTACTCTCCATCTTGCAGAATAGTGAGTTAACAAAGTTCACGCAGAGGGCTTTCACGAGCATGAGCATAAACGATCTGGACAAGATTCATGCAACATGCACCTAATTCACAGGTTTTACACAGCAGAGGGTGCAAAGGATTGCCAAAGGAAAAAAAGGATGGAACAATAAGTTATATTTAAAAAAAAATCCAAAACAAACAATTCTTTGTAATATTTCAAAGAAATTCTAAAGTTTCAAATGATCTTATATTGGAATTAAGTACCTGGAACAAAGATAGTTTTGAAAAAAAAAAACAAAAACCAAAAAAAACCCAAAACAACAAAAAGACAAAAACAAAATCTGGCCAAGAAGTTAAGGCACTATTTTCATTTAAATATCATCTGAGGTTACCATGATCCATATTTCTTTTCCTAACACAGCCCAGTAGCCACATAACACATTTCACTAAACAGTTCGACGTCACGTCGTCCAATACTTCCAAAGAAACGTGGCTTTGTCCATTTCGCGCGTTCACTGAGATGACAGTAGGTCTTGACAGGTCTGGTGATCCCGTGTTGTGCTTTGGGACACTGGCAGTTAGGTTGTCGTTATGTGCAGCACAAGTATCTCCTACGTTTAAACCCCTCTCCCCCCTCCCCTATCAGTTCATTCATTCAGTTTTTGTTGTGTCTGGGCTAGCTAGCAGCTTACACACTGTTACTCAGGTCAATGTGGATGGTGACCGACTTCAGCGTTGGTGAGTCAGAGTTGAAGAAACTGGAATGGTTTTTGTAGAAGGACCCCTGTACAAGGGCAAGATGACTGGCGTGCTCTTTATTCCGGGGGAAAGAGGATTTGGGAGATGATGGCGTGAAAGCTTTGATACAGTGACTTGGGGATAAAGCTTACAGCGTGTGTGTGTGTAGGAGTCTGTGATGAGAGCGAGAGAGGGAACGTGATACTACCGGTCTCTTTATTTCTGTGTTTTCCACGAAACACAAAAACACTGGTTGATGACTGTCCCAGCAGACAGCAAAGCACAGTTTCATTTAATTAACCGTGCTTGGCTAGTTTAAAAAAAAAAAAATAACCACACACACACACACACACAAACCAGAGTGAGTTCTTAAAATGGAAGCACGCCGCTCAAAAGCTTGGCTAAAATGCAAACAGTCTGCAAGAGAAATCCTTCACACACCGGTCAGATTTGAAAAGAAATATAAAAGTTGATCATGTCAATTGGTACAGCACAGTGTGCATGGAATCAAAGGCAAGTTATGAAATGCTTTTGTTTCCCTCCTCAGATGAAATGACAGTGTCCCTCCCCTGCTTTCATTTCCCTAAAACACCAACGAATCTCAGTCTCTCACAGAGACCAGGAAAGTCCAGAAACACACACACACGAAAGAGAAATAAAGACTATGCAAGAACGAGAACTTTAAGATGAGATGGTGAGACAGTAGACAGTGAGAGAGAGGCTGAGTGAAAGGATAACAGATACAGAGAGAGAGTAGAAAATAGAAAGAAAGGGAGAGAGAGAGAGCTGAGGGAAAGAGAGAGAGAGTGAGTTGAGAGAGAGAGAGAGAGTAAGATGCTTCGGGGTCCCATGAGTAGTGTGTCTGAGATGAACGGGATGTCTCGGGTCAGGCCAGGAGGGGAGGAGCGTTTCATGAACTCAGCATGAATACTGGACTCCACACACTGGAGCAGGGAGGAGGGAGGGTGCAAGACTTTTCATCGCTGAAAAACAGGGTGAGAGAGACGTCAATCACACACAGCCATCAATGCACAAACATGTTCAGAAAAATTGAAAAACCATCAAAAACATGAAAAGACATGAAGAAATGAGGGGAAAAAAATTAGACACATACAGGTTTCAGGAGGAGAGAGGGGGAGAGAGAGAGAGAGAGAGAGAGAGAGAGAGAGTTGAAGCTGTAAACCATAATGAGAGCTAGAAATGAGCACATCAATAATCTCTCACTGAGAAAATGTGTTATGGTCAAATATGTGATCTTCCAAATTTTTTTGTTTTTTGTGCATCATCCAACTAAACGGAGGACCGGAGGCACCCGTGCTGATGGGCGAACTCACTTTGTGCTCTAGTCGGCAGTGAATTTTGTGGCTTCGTTGTGCTTCTGACACATCACAGAGATCAGTGGTGAACTGGTCAAACTGGTTTTCGGGTTCCGGCTCTTAAATAGGCCGCTAACGACGCGCCGAGGATCGACGGGTGGGTTCGGAGCTTTGGCGACTGGGGGCCGACCTGTTCGACCTGCTGACGCTCGTCTGCTGTTTCGTGGGCGCATCTCGATGTTTACGGCCTTCGGGGACCGGACTGGAACAAACGGCTACAACGTCAGCGTGCCGAGACTGAGTCCCTGACCTGGGTGGCTGCCCCTCCCCGCTGCTGGCCTTACGCTGTTTACTAGAGGGACCGGCGCGGGAGGGATGGGTGCTAAGGGAGGCCGTCCTCAGGCATTTTTGGATGGGCGGGGACTTGGACCTGTCTGTGGAGGCGGACGAGCTGGAAGCACGTTTTACAGAGGTCGCCTCCATGGACCTCGATTTGGAAATATTGGACTGTTTTTTCAGAACCGTGTATTCGGCGTTCGATCTGGCCTGCGATTTGAAATCGTACTTTTGCGCGGGCTTCACTCGACTTCTTCGTTCTAACCTGGGGTCAAAGGTCACGTCCCGCGGGGTCAGCAGGTTCTCCGCGGAGCGCGAGGAAGAGGGCGGCGGTTTGGTCACGGGCAAAGAGGCGCGACGCACTTTGACGAAGGTGCCGTTACGAGACAGGGTCGGGGCGGCCCGGCCTTTGGCGGTTGACTTGACCGGCGCGAGGGCCTGGCGAGAATGGATGGCGAAAGGGCCCAAGCCGCCCGCGGAGTCGTCCAGGGAACGGGACGAGGAGCCGCGACAGCGCACGAACGTGGCGCCGCGCGGCAGGGGCACGGAGGCCAGGCTTTGGGTAGAAGTGGCGAGCTGGGACTGAGAGGAAGAGGAGGAAGAGGAGGATGAGCGAGAGGAGGTGGCTCTTACGGGGCTGCTGTGCAGACTGCGGGAGAAGGCACGCAGGTGGCCGCCGGTGATGCCCTGAGGGCCCAGGGAGGGCACCAGCACGGGGCTGGAGCGCGGGCTGCTCCTCATGGGGCTCCGCGGGGCGCGGCCTGACTTGGAGCCCAGCTGTTTGGCGCGGGAGCGTCTGGGGCTGCCTCCGTTGCTGTGTGGGGAGATGGGGGCCTCCAGGTCCTCCAGCCGCTGGGTCAACGCTAGCTTCTGCTGGATGGCCATCCGCAGCAAAGAGTTCAGAGTCTTCTTCTCGTCCTCCGCCGCGGCCAGCTGCCTCTGCATCTCGTCCAGCTGGGTTACATACTGATCACACCTAAAGAGAGAGAGAGAGAGAAAAAGAAGAAGCACTTTATTTGTCACACACACACACACACACACACACACACACACACACACACACACACACACACTGAGCAGTGAGCAGTGAAATGTAGCCTCTGCATTTAACCCATCCTAACACCGGTGAGCACACACACTATGAATTAGGAGTAGTTGGCAACCGCTGGCGCCGGCGCCAAGCGACCATCTCCAGGTCTTTTTGCCAGTGCCTTGGTCAAGGACGGTGACAGGAGTGCTAATCCTAGCATGCATGTCTTTGTGGTGGGAGGAAACCGGAGCACCCGGAGGGAAACCCAAATATGGGGAGAACATGCAAACTCCCCACAGAAAGGACCTGGGACGGCCTGGATTCCAAACCCTGGCAACAGTGCTAACCACTGAGCCACTGTGAAGCCCGGAGAGAAAAAAAGAGAGAGAGAAGGAACATAATTGGACACTGAACCTGAACTATTCTTTAGATAAAGATAAAGCCACAACCTACCTGCTTTTCCACTGTAAATAAAACTACTGAATGAACACACACACATACAGAACATTTACACTGAAAGTTCCCGACCTGATCAACGTTCAACTGAAAATGGAGGAATGACTGCTTGGCACTGTTTCATACAACACAGTAGTTGCTCTGACTGGCCACATGGTGGCGGCACACTCGCAAACTTTCAGGCGAGCTTTACTGGCAAACAGGTCATGCGAGGTCTAGTTTGCCTAAACCGAACAGTGCGCGAGCATCAAAAGATCAAAAACCAAAATAACACTCTTGTTAGAGTGTGTTTCCTGAGGATTACCAAGCTTGGAGCAGGGATTGCCAACTGACATCCAGCACACAGCCTATGAGTCTGTCATTAAGAGATATAATATTGGACTCCTCTCATATGATCATATAATCCATCACAGCGCAGGCCAGGGAAGCAATGACAGGATCAACACAGCCAGATTCCAAACAGTGCCTTCAGCTATCTGCTATGCCTTACAGCACATTTTTAAAATGCTTTACTTTCAGGTTAACGTTTAATCCCAGGCTACAGGCAGCCACAAATCCATATTGAAAGATCACAGGAAATAAAACACAGTGCACACACACAAATATGTAGGTACATTATATATATATATATATATATATACACACATACACACACACACACACACACATATACATACATACATATATACACATACATATATATATACATATATACACACACACACACACATATATATATATATATACATATATACACACACACACACACATATATATCTCAAATAGGGCTGAGAAGTTCTCATTGGTCAGTTAGTCACAGGAAAATCTAAATAAAAAACAAACCTCAAACTCCATTCAGGAGCTGCGCCTTGTCGTTAAAAAGTTATCAAACTACGTCTGGCAGGAAATCATCCATAGTGTGGGATCACTTCAAGAGCGTAAAGGAAGACCCCAAGAAGGTGACATGCAAACTCCGCATGCAAGGATTCGCCTATCATTTCTCAACCTCAAACAAGACTTATCATCTGAAACATGTAAGCAGCCTAATGTTATTATTCCATTATGTTAAATAATTAATGGCCTAGTTGTGAGGCGGCCTGGGAGAACCCATCGGATGTCACTGCCACTCAGATACTTCAAGCCCTATACTTTACCATGGTGTATACAGTTTCAGAAAACAAACAGGATATTGTCCATTTTTAAGCGTTGTTGTTAACGTGTGGCTAGCTTCATGCGTGCGCTTGTAAAATTTACATTTTAAAAGCTCATTATTAGGGTTTTGTATTCCTCTGTAATACAATATATGGGATTCAAGTAAGGTACAGCATAAGGCCCATACTGTAAGTACGTTATATACTTATAACTTCTTATTCAAGGCAAAGACATGAACACATAAACAACAACCAGACCCCCACGCTCTCCTGCCGTATGACCTCCGAACTCTCTCATGTCGGATGTCTCGAGGCTGGCCACGAGGCCAGTGGGCGTGCACGTTAATCTGCACGTGAAGAGAGATTGCGCGTCGAGAGAGGAAGAGAGCAGGGGGCTGGGTTTCTAATCTGATTATCCTACATTTTGGACGAACTCTTAGGGTGCACTGACTCTTAATCTCCTGGGTCAGCTCACACACACACACACACACACACGCACACACACACAGTCTCTCACGGTCTTAAAGATGGGAGTGGACATTGGCAATTTGCCTATGGAAATTACTCTCGCTGCCTGTGCTAACCTATTGGTCTCCAGGTTGCTATGTGACCACATTTTACAGCCTTTTTATTTTTTTTTCTCCTCTCCCTTGAGGTGTAAGTACATGAAGTACATGACTTTACTCTTCCTCAGACCAAGACAATTTCCTTTTCCTTTCAAAGTTTTTTTTTCTACAGTAATAGAGAGACAAAGAGAGAAGTGCCAGGAGAGTGCGGTGTATTTAAAAAAAAAAAACAAAAAACCCAAAAAAACCCCACACAACTCGTTACGAGCAAACATGGCCGATATTAACGGGAAGTACAGAGAAGAAACTTAATAAGGAACTCTCTGACTGTCATAACAAATGCAAAGTGAAAAACAAAACAAGAAACAGGCCTAACTAACAGAGCGCTGCAGGGACAAAAGTTTCCAAAATTAGGTTACTCTAGAAAAAAAAAAAAAAAAAAGGCAGCCTACAGGCAAAATCATCCCCTATAACAGAAGGACAGACAACAGTAATGGCAGACAACACTCAACTGGCGAGTCAACCCATATTTCTGTCAAAGTTTCCAAAACATGTTCTAAATGTCAGGTCAGATGTCTATGAGAACTTCTGTTTCTGCATAAACACATCAGGCGTTTCACCAAACTGCCCCGGAGGTCGAACCCATTAATCTTTAGTGTTGCCATGGAGCCGAACTTCAGACGTTTGATTGGACGGTTCCGTGTAGCTATGAAGGTCTGAGTGGCAGGACGTGAGAGCGTGAGAGAAAAAAACCGTTGTGGTGGAATAGAGTCAGTGAGATGACGGACGTCTCGGGAGAGCGATTTTACCTGCTGGCAAACATGACCCTCAGTGAAGAGAAGGTGGCGGCGTCTTCCTTCAGCGCTTTGAGCTCGTTCCGCAGCTTGACCATGGTCTCCGACACCATGCTCTTCTCCGTCTCGTACTTGGTCTTCAGGTTGGTCAGAGCCAGCTCTGCTGTCTGCGAATGCCGTGAGGAAAGGAAATCGAAACGAGACAGCTTTAATTAAGACACGCTAAAACAAAACACACGATTAAATGAATACAGCAAAACAAAGGCTTGCACGTCCTCTATATTCTGTTGAGAAGATAAGTTGGCACCAAATCATTTGACGAGGGGGAAAAAAAAAAAAAAGGATTTTACTTTGATCTCTGTAAGTGATACGATAAGCAACGGTGTTTGGTTAACGTTGCATTTTTGGTCAATTCTCTGTGTATGTTGTGCTGACCTCAACGTGGAAGTCTAGACAGAGAAGCCCAGAAGCTAAACCGTGATAAGTGTGATGGAACAGATTAGCCATGCTCGCAGAGAGACAGAGACGGAAAACGAAATGGAGAAAGCGAGAGAGAAACAGAGAGAGAGCCTGATGGCACTGACAGAAAGGGGTCACTCAGGAGCCAAAGGGATCCGTCAGAGCCCAGATTTGACATGACATTAAGTTGTACAGATTTCACATACTCCACATATTCATTCAAATGAAAGGCAGAGAAAAAAAAAAAAGAACACATCGCTGTGACTACGAAGGCAGTTTTATCCTGATTTTTTTTTTCTCGCTTTTAATGGCACGTCCCACCAAATTTCCTCAAAATCAAAGCCAGCCTTCCAGGGCTCGTTCAATACAACGAAAAAGCTTCTCTAACCCACAGCAGAATTTTTCCCTCCACGGCTGCCTGTCCCACAGTGATAAAAATCTACTCAAGCGGCTGTCACCAGGCTACACATCAAGCTACTCATCTCCGTGAAAGAAACAGGAAAGTGCCGGAAGAAATCTCCTCGGGCCTCAGTCTTTCAACAACCGATTAACACACAAGTCTTCGGGAAGGGGAAAAAAAAAAAAACCAAAAACAAACAAAACAAAAAAAAAACCCAGACTCATGAAGGGGAAAAACAAATAAATAAACAAATAAATAGATAAAATTAGAAAGTGCCTTTACCATAAGGAATAAAACCAGAGCGTTAACCACGAGTAATAAAAAGGTCGAAAAAGGCCAATTTAGACTTGGAAGACGAGTTGTTTCACACTCCACTGACTTTGCTGAGGGAAGTGACTCTCTGAGGAGCTGAGTGAAAGTAGAAGTGGCAGGTGAGGCTCAGGATGTCGCGGGGCGTGTTTCCGCAGTGTTTCCCCTGAACTCTCACAAGACACGCTCTTTTTTCACAACTCCTCGTTTACAAATAAACATTTTAAAACGCGTTCACCGAGGAGTTAGACGCTCAGTAAAATATCTCCTTCACTCTACGTGTTACAGAGATATACAACTCAAGCAAGTCTTTCCTGTAACTTACCTTTAGAGACTGAACAATGTGAACCTGGTATGTGAGCCGTGACAGAGACTAGAGTTTGAGAGAGTGATGTCTGAGGTTTTGACTTGCAGTAGTGGTCTAACTGTAGCCCACCTGTTTATTGGCCTTGAGAACAGTCCTGAGTGTGGCTATCTGCTCTCTCTTGGTGCTCAGCAGGGATTTGAGCTTCAGCACCTCCTCCAGGAGCGCCTCTGCATCTCGGTCTGCTTCAGCCGCCCCGCCGCTCGACGGGGAGGGTAACATGCCCCGCTGTCTGCACAAGTCCACCGCCCCCTAGAAAATACCGACACACCAAATCAAGTTTCCATAACAACTCGTTTAACATCATCGAAAACAGTCTCTGTGCTTCACGCTGACATTACAGATATGACTGTTAAGGGACGACACACCATATGGTTGATACCAAAATTAGTGCTCTGGCTTGTAGATTTTAGACTTAAATTTTTAATTTTTTTTTTGGTTGGAGGAAATTTGTAAGTATTAGGGATTTGACTTACAAAAACAGATTTCAAAGCATCTGAGGTTTCCTGTCTCCCCCCCAAAAAAATCAGCTTAAAGGCTTTCTGAATTAGTTCACGTCAGACAATTTCCTGCTGAGACTCCATTTACAGAGCTTGTCATCTGGCTCTTCTCTGTCATTCAAAAACATGCATTTCCTACTGAACAGTAATAAACACGAGAATGACCTCTATCTTGATATGACAAGTTCACTAGTCTAACCAACCACATTTTAATAGTTTAAACCTTAATTACCTCTTGAGGGCATCTCCTATAATGTAAAACATAAACTGCAATGAAGCCAGGATGTTCTGGAGCCTTACAGAAAACCAAAAGTGGACTTCCCTTAAGGTCTGCAGAACTCCATCTCCCAGTACATGTTGATATGGCTGGTGCTATGATAAGTACATTATCACTGTATATATATATGACCAGTTCAAAGTTCAACCACAGCACATGATCAACAAGTCCATAAACTTTTTTGGCCGAAACACACACGGCCTTGGTGACACCGGTAAGACTCTAAAAACTTACCTGGAGGTGTTTAATCTGACAGCGGATGACGGCCACCAGGTTCCGTACGTTTGTGGGGTCCCTGAAGTCCAGTGTTGGGGAGCCAGGGCAGCTTCCACAGGTTGGGGAGGAGTCCCCACTGCTCCCACCTCCTACATCTCCCTCCCCCATGTGGGGGCCTTTGCTGAAGGGTTCCCCGGAGCGGCGTTTGCGCAGGGGGCCGTGGGGGTGGTGGGGGTGTGGGTGGTGTGCCCTGCCCATCCTGGCGCACTCGCGGTAGTAGTCCAGGGTGACCCGACTGGGTGTCAGGTTGTTGCACACGCAGATGTGGTGATAGAGGTTGGCCAGCTCCTCTGAGAAAGCCAGCAGCTCCTCCTGCGTTGCGCTCAAGTGTCCCTCCGAATCAGTGGCCACCTGTCTCGTGGCCCCGATCTCCCGCTCCAACTGGCCGATGCGCTCCTGGTCCTGCCGACTGGCGGCGATACACTGCCTGATCTTGTCGGCCAGTTCCTGGGCCTCCCCGCGCCAGTGCTCCTTCTCCTGCCGGTACCGCTCCTCCAAGGCGGCCGAGCGCGCGCTCGTCTCCTTCAGCTCCGCCTGAAGGCGGAGCAGCCCCTCGTTGGCCGCGCGCATGCGGCACTCCAGCACCTCCCTGCTTTTAGCGTCCAGCTCGTAGTAGTCCTCCCCCAGGCCGTTCTCCTGAGGGCCCGAGGCAACCTGCTGCCCCGCCCTCTTCTGGGTGAGCGCCGGCTGATGGTTCTGCAGGGCCTCCAACTTCTGGGTCAACTGCTCCATCTTTCTCTGCTGTTCATTTAATGCCTCTTTAGACTGGACGAGCTGCTTCTGCAGCTCCTGCATTGTGTTGGTCAGGTTGCCTTTGTCTCTCTCGGCCTGTAAAAACACACACACACACACACACACACACACACACATTAATGTGTATACCGCGCATCCAAATACAGCTAAATACAGATGGTAAAACATGGGGCATAGCTTGTCAATGGTCATACTTTCTCCAACACAGTTTAATTGGAATAACAGATGCTATCATGAAAAGCACATACAAACAGAGTCACATGGCATAAACAGGAACTAATAATGAAAAACCTGGCTATCAGCCATCGGCAAACAGAAACTAGAGAAACGTGAGTGACGCTTTGGAATACACAACCCTACTGAAAACTGGTACTACACGTTATGCTGATTAACAAACAGTGGATTGTGTTGCAGCTTTCAAGAACATGCAGTATTAATGACACCATGACCAGGGCACGTGCTGCTAAAGGCTAAACGAAACCAAGAGCCAATTACAGACATTAGACAGCTCACAATCCATTAACAGAAGGACGGACGCATTATAAATTATGAAAATCCTCCTTGAATTATAGACTCAAGCAAAGCCTAGAGATCTGGAAAATTACGACACATTTCCAAACGGTAGCGAAAGCAGACGATCAGCATTTTCTGACAGAGGTGGATTCGCACGACTTCCTGAGTGTCTTTTGAGCAGGTTGGTCTTGAGCAGGATGTGGTTCGTACAAGCACCTCTTACCATTCCGGCGAGGCACACCGTACCAAAAACCTCAAGTCTTAAAACAGAACCTATGTGATGTTACTGGTTGCGGTGAAGCCTGCCAGTAAGGTTAGTCACGCTGCTCCTACCTGCATGAGCTGCTGTTTGAGTTTCTGGGTGTCGGAGAGGTGCAGTTCACTCAGGAGATCCGACACCAGGCCGGGGGCCTGAGGCCTCAAGTAGATGTCCCTGTTCCTTGGGGTGGAGCAGCGTTGTTCTGGGTGAACCGAGCCCTTGGAGTTATTGTAACCGCTGTCCTGATCCTCCTCCAGGTTGGCCTCTCCGGTCTCCTCTTTTCCTTTGCCTCCGTCCTGGCTGTCGTCCAGCTGGTCCAGGTGAAGCTCCAGGTGGCCGACCGAGTCGAAGGGATTTAGGGCCAGCGTGGCGAGCTCTCTCCTCAGGCTGTTCTTCTGCTCCCGTTCCTCCTTCAGAGCCTCCAGGGCCTCGTCCAGCTGCCGCTCCGCTATCTCCCTCAGCCGGCCGGCCTCCTCCAGCTGAGCCCGGAGGAGCTCCTGCTCCTCCTCTTTATGCGTAAGCTCCAGCTTCAGAGCCTCGAACTCCACCTGAACATCAGCACAACAAGCACAGGAGACTGTGAGGGAATATAGGAATGTGTGTGTGTGTGTTTTGTGTGTGAACATTGGAGTGAAAGACTTACCACAAACCCTAGCGTAGGCTTTAGAGTGAGAGTGAACGCAATAAGAAGAGGGGGAGTTTCTGTAGGGGTATTTATATGAACTTACAGTCCTAACATATTTCTTGGGATAAAGGAGTTCAGAGTCTGGGTTAGTCTGTGTACATACTCGTGTTTGCGGGAGTCTCCGTGTATGAACGAGAGCATTTCAGGGCCGTGGGCTGTTCAGAACTGTTCAGATCACTTTAATGTTCTAGTGACAACACATTTAGTTGAATTTCACAGGTTCATTGGCCAGTAAATATTTTCTTCACACACCTTGGGATATGAGTATATATATATGTTTTATACTCAACAGGAAAGTCCTTTTCCTCTCTGGAAACCATTTCTGACAAGGAAAAAAAAAACCCAGCCTGGCTTGTAAAGAGGTGATGACGTGATAAAAGCTGTGTTTGACGCTTTGTGTGTGTGTGTGTATGGTGGACATAAACCCTCATCTCACTGTCTACTGCTGATTCTTATCTTAGGGTAGCCATTGTTGTCAAGCAGCTGAGACCAAGTCTCTACAATGGGGGTGTCTGTACTGAACAAACTGCTCTGAGAAAAAACACACACACACACACACACACACACACACACACACAGTCACAAGATACTTCCCTAAATCCACATTACAAAGGCTTCCTTTATTTACAGGGTAGAGCGTGGCAGAGAGTTAATAAGAAAAACTGCCTGACAGCCAGAGCAGCGAAACCCAACTCGTCAGAATGATCAGATTCTTAACTATATTCATAACTACCCAGACGCTGTGGACATTCTTCATGCGTTAACACTCCCGAGCGGTGACGAGCTGCGTGACTATGAGTGACACGACAGATACAGAGATAAAACTATCAGAGCTTCCCATGAGAAAAACAGGGAAGGAGGGGGAAAAAAAAAAAAACGTAAACACGACCAGTATGAGGTGATGGTGGTGGTGCCGTTTGAAATGAGAGGAGGTGTAAGGAGCAAACAGAGAGGTAGAGGAGTAAGACAGGCCCGCGTACCTGGTTCTCCTTCAGCACGGACACTTGCTTCTGCAGAGAGATGTTCTCTTCCTCCAGCTCGCTGTTGTCTTGCAGCTGCTGCATCTCCCTCACTTTATACTCCTTTATTTCATCTCTCAAATGGCCTTTCTCTGCCTCCAGACACTCGCACTCCTACAACACACACACACACAGTGACACGTTCAATGCACTTTTTAATCAAGGCACAAACAACACGTGTTTCTTGGGATTCTGCCTGACTGAACCCGCAAAAAAAAAAAAAAAAAAACGCGGCTCTTTCAGCGAATGGTCGGTTAGCCATGACTCATTCTCTGTTAAAATGGTGAGTGCCTCTATTCTAACTTTCATCTCTTTCACAATTTTCTAAATCAAATCGAAAACCTGGCATTTACAAATCCACTGCCTAGGCTCGATCATTCAGAACTGAACACGTGGGAAACAGACGTTAAACGGACATGCAGATGTTCACAAAGCTACGTGGTGCTGCAGCTCTCCAGTACGAATACGATTTATTAAATGCACAATGATGTGTAGAGATTGTGTGTGGTGGGTTATGAGGTGGAGGTATACCAGTACCTTCTTTAGCTGAGTGGAGAGCCCGCCCAGTCTCTCACTCTCTGCCTGGGCATTGGCCAATGAAATCCGCGCTTGCCGTAGCTCACACTGCAGTTCCTCTATGCGCGTCGCCATGGCAGCCTCTTTATTGGCCGTCTCCTCTAGGAGACTCTCCTCTCGACTTTCTCCATCGGCCGCTGCTCGCTTGTGACTGTTCACAGAGTCCGCCAGCGCCTGCACAAATAATCACAAACACAAGCCCATTAAGACACTAAACAGTGCGCATCATTTTAGAACTCTACACAGCTTGGCAGCTTGTTTCGAGTCTTGCTCTTTTAAAATCGCTCAGATTCAAAGGGTTTAATACCACTGGCTTCTGTCGCGCTTTCGGAATTCAGGAATTTCACGTGTTAAGTGAATCTTGGTCAATTTTTTTTAAGGAATGATTCAATTCTAAGCAGACTCGACGACATGGAGTAATCTGTTTACTTCCCCGCCGAGTAAACACAAACAAGCCGGAATCTTCCAGGCGAGCGAACAGATAAGAGGCCCTCTTTTGCATACGTTAACAATGTGACCTGCATGACATCACCACATTCTGGCCATAGGCAACCGTGAATCCAAGGGAACTCCAGCCTCACCATAAGGAGTCCCATTAACTGTGTCACAAAGCCCTTTTTGTGCGAAAAACACATGTCACTGAGAAAGACGACCAAACACTGTACTGCATCTGCAATGCAATGCTGCTGGGGGACCAGGAGCCAACAGGTCACCAGTCAAAGCCTGGAGTTTTTTCCCTGCTAGACATTGTGAGGTAGCACCGGGAGGCCACGTAATAAAAACGGCTTCAAGCGGCGGCTGTATAATTTATTACCGGGACTGAAAGTGGAGAGAGAAGCGTGTCTGAGAACGATCTCAGGCCCTGCGGAGAGGAAACGCTTTTGGGTCAATGGCTCATTTGTTATACTGAGATTTTTTCTTTTTTTTTTTTTTAATATCATACCGTCCGAGAGGGATTCGCTCACTTCATCGCCGGGACTGTGAGCTTTCATGCTACAGTACACTCAGAGCTCTTGAGGACACACTTTATACAAACCCATTCACCTACTTTCTGGATTTTATGCCCCATAAAAGTGCAAAGAAGTGAGAACATGCCTATGATTCTTCTCTCTGCAACTGCTGCCCATGTAAGGATCCTTTCGACTCTCTTTCACATATGCATATGTAATCAAAAGGACAGGTAGCAACAGAGGAGACACGTAGTCATCACCTCATCCCATAAGGTAGGATAAGGGCCAAAAGGAAACACACAAATTATAAATAAATAAATAGGTAGGATAACACAGCACGACGGGCGAAACACACAACTAAGCCTCCGAAACTGTCTGATCTCTACTTGGCTATATACCATCTTGAGAGATCAACAGGAATGCTATAAATGATTGGGGATTCAGAGCACGTCCCCGGCTAAGTCTGCTAAACTGGAGCGCAGTTGAAAAAAAAACACACTCTAACTGGGATAACAGTTGTCATCGTCCATTACTGATAAATATCAATGCTAACTCAGCCGACAGAAGGAATCCACCAGTTCGGGTTTCCACAGAAGTGGCGGAAATGTTACAGAGTAAGCAAACTGGGTAAGTTGGGGAAATATCTTGAAGCTCACATTTGTTTTCTCCAAAACAAAACAAGCTATTGAGAAGTTTTAGAAGATATTTCTGCCCTCTCTGCTCCTTTCACCTTTAGCACAAGGCCTTCCATTCTTCAGATGTGATTCATTTGGGGGGGGGGGGGGGGGGGGGGGGGGGTTGGTACAGAAAGGTCTCTTGTTCCACTCTGACACCTAACATATCCAGAAAACCATTTTTGACCATCAAAGCACGTCTCCTCCCCTTGTCTATGAAGTTGAGCTGTTGCAAAAACGAAATCTGTCCCTATTAAACTGTTTAGCTACAGAAAGAAAGAGGTCGTAGGCTGACCATTCCAACAGTGAGCATGAAACAGCACACTTCTGATTTCCAAGCTAAGCAAAATGTGGTCATTAAGCTTTACACAAACACATGCACATTCACACAAATCATTACATACATCATTATGAATGAACTAACAATGTATGAATGAAATGTGAAGTACGTAGAGGAGTTCACACCGACCTCTCGGAGTTGCTGCACCTCCTGTTTGAGAGCCTCGTGCTCCTCCTCCAGTTGGCCATGTTTTGCTTTGAGTGCCGCGCTCTCCTCCAGCACAGCAAGTCCGTAACGTGCGGCCTGCAGCTTCTCCTCATTCGCCTCCTGGAGCTCCGCTGTCAGCCTCTCCACCTCCGCCCTGAGGTTCACAGCCCCAGCCTCCACCTCCTCTTCCTCCTCCAACATCTTTCACCTCCACCACCGGACAGCTTCTTCACTTCTGTACTTTCATACCTCCTTACATAGGAGAGAGAACAAGGAAGAGATCACAAAATAAAAGTTTTTTTTTTTTTTTTCATGGCATGATGTTTCATTCAGGGTGTTTTAGGGTCCATTTAGACTACGAAGGATTTACAAAGAATAGGCAAAAATAAATAGATGTGGCCGATACCTAACTGCACTGTTTTTTTTTTCTTTCCTCTACATAATTGGCTCGTGGGATTACCAGTAATCCACAGAGTTGAACAAGCTACCCATGTAAATCTGATGTCCACTGCGGCTCTCTAATCTTTATAATGCCATACACAGACACAATATACTGAAACATGAGAGGGGCTTTACTCTTCTGGCAGTAGAAATGATTGACAACAATTTTTACTCACTTAACAAAATTTCAGAGTTACCACCTAAATGACCATCACTCAGACCTTCATAGATGTAACAACAAATAGAGATACATTTTCCCCATTACATGTATCGTTACCTCAGCTGCTTGCACCCAAAAACACATTCAGCAATTCATATGTGGGTCATATAAATGAACACGGTGTCAATGATCCCCCCCCCCCCCACACAATTTTCAAGCAGAAAAGCCATGTAATTGTCACTGGGATAGCAAGGCCACTAAGCTTACACGTGGTGGGAGCAGTGATCTCAGTGAAGAGACGTAGGGCTGTCGAAAATAGGATTGAACTGATCGGCTTAAGTGATTCGTGGTAACTCTCACTTTTAGTGAAGAGCTACCTTCATGGTCAGTTTTCTTTAAGGATACTTTCAAGAAACTGCTTTGCAATCTGTTTATCTAAAATACATGTAACTGTCTCACACATAAAAAGTAAGGATAGAGGGTATGAAACAGTGTGGTTAAACAGCCATCTCGCGTGCAATAAATAATCATGTATCAGTTCAACGTGAGCACATCGGAGGAGGGATAAACTACAAAGGCGTCTTCATCGTGAAGATGCAACGTCACCATACAATCAGTCAAATGGGGTCCAAGAGTGTATACAAATTCTTGAGGAAAAAGAAAAACCCATTTCATATGCTCTACGGCAACTGCCATACTTTCTTGTCTTAAACTGCTTTCATGACTTCCTAATGTCGTACGAGATAAGTGACACGGTCGCAATGCATCATCGTGCAAGAGTCAGTTCTCTTCAGCCGAAAAAGCTGTCTCAGTCAATTAATCAAATTTGCTGAGTGTATTCTAAACAAAGGCAAATCAAAAGAATTACATAAATAAGGTTATGCTTTCTTGGAAATATGCTATAATAGGAACAATGTATACTGGCATACAATGCATCCTGCCCAATCGATGTTGGTGGTATCCCATGAAATTTAATTTTACAGTGGATCTTGAAATATGATGAAATGTACCGGAAACGATGTTTTTCGAATGAAATATGAACTCACTACTCCAACGCTGTAGTTCTACAAAGAGGCCAGTGACTGTAAGAGGTGAAGATCATAATTGAGGGGCAACTGTTTGGAAGCGGAAGATCAAGAGACACAGACGAAACTAGTCAAAAGTCTAGACACCCATGGGGATTAAAGTAGAGAAGTAACACCCAAAGACAAATGAAAAGTAAGCGCAGAGAGTATTGTCTCCAACGTCATACGTTAGCTAACGAGATGTCTCCAGTAACAGGCTTTCAGTGAACCGCGAAGAACTTAAGAAATGGAATTTCAAAGAGAACTAGCTCCTGACTAGTAATAAAATAAGACAAATATACTTCTATTCCATTGTAAACTGAAGCAACGTTGACCGAATCACACGAACCAACGCTAGCTCTTATAAGCTAGTGATGAACTGAAATCGCGTGTTAGCAATCTAAGTAAGCTGGTTAGGTTAGAATATTGTTATTTTATTGGCTAACGGTGGTTACCGGTGGTTCACTGTGTTCTAACACACTTAAACTAGCTAACTAGACCATATTGGGCTAGCAGAAATTGTGGGTTACATTTGAGTGCTAACACCACGGATTTAATGAAAATGCAAAGTGCAGAAGGCACCACTGATCAGACAGTAAAAGTTAGTTTAAATGTCCCCGCTTAACATAGCGAGAGTTTCGGGGGCTCCTAGCCAAATTTTGTACTCACCAGACAACCGACAACCTTGCTAACTTTGGCTAACTAACTAGCAACGTCCTTCTTCACAAGTTGACCAGTACGCTATTTGATGTATTATATCTTTAACTCACCTGTGTATTTTCCCTGGTTGATCATGCACAGTATTTCATGATCGCCCTTTCATGTGTACACTTGAGTGTCAAATGAAACCGAGTCCCTCCCTTGAGATAGTCCACTATCAGTTAACCGCCGGTATGATGCTAAGAACCAACGCGATGTAGCTATCGGGAGTAATTTGAAATCCTCTGCTGAGTCAATGACAACACACTGCTTTGAAAGTCCTTGCGCGCCGAACTGCGGGCGAACGGCTAACGTCCATTCCCATTTCCTTGAAACGTCAGAGCGTTGCATATAGCATCTTAGTGGTGTGTTCACGGAAGTCTTCCACTTATTACCATGAAGTAAATCGCAGGGATTGAACTACTTTATGCTTTTGTCTTTTCTAAAAAATAAATTAATTCATTAAATAAATTAAATAAATAAACCCCCCAAAAAAAGGGACACGACTTGTTTTTGTTTAGCTGTCAATCTTGAGTGTATCCTGCTCTTTCTCAGTTCCAAGAATAACTGAACTAATAAAAACGAATAAAGTATAATAACATACTGGAAAGATTTTTTTAACAATCAATTGACGCAGATATACGTTCGTGGCATTATTTTCACCAGTCATAGTTCAGATGCGTTTTCATTACTGCATTTCTGCAGTTAATACTCCAAACCATAGAGGGCAACAATTACAGAAATTAGCGTTATCTTACAGTTTTAGTTTCTAGATATCCTTTTTATGTACTTCCCATGTGTTATTATGAGATTGGAAATGTCAATTAAAAACATGAAGATTGTAACCTGGAACATAAATGGTATCAGGACTTTTAAGAATGGAATTAAGAAGGCCCTTGATTCGTTTGATGCGGATATTATCTGTGTTCAAGAGACAAAAGTTACACGTAAGTTGACGCGGGAGTTCGAATTGAAAGGGAGAGTATGTGCTCTCCCTTTGGGTACATAACGTTGTATTCCAGTTGGTAGTAACATATATTAGTTCACCCAGTAGGGTTACCCAGCGACAGCGTCGAGTGTTACTGACTACATACATGAAGCATAGTTCGGATGTTAACCTTTGACGCTGTGTTCGGCAGGAGACCTGCTGGATGAGAGAACTGCCATTGTTGATGGATATAACTCTTACTTCAGCTTCAGCCGAGGGAGAAGCGGCTACTCAGGTAACCGGACTAGCTAGTGCAATAAGCATCAGGATCAATCCCCTGCTGCCTCCGAGGACTGGGGGGTTTAAAATATTGGTGCAAAGCATTTTATCCCAAATTGCCTCAGAGCTGTTGCCACTTCGTTAATTGTCTTTATTATTCACAAATCCAATTTGTATGAAAGAAAAGTTTACTCACAACACAGTTTCCAAATTAGGCAATGGCGCGAAGCTTTCTCCATGAATTTGACTGACTGACGTTCTATGTTGGGACTAGTATTATGATGTTTAAAGCAAAAGTGGTTATTTTCATACAATCTTCAGTTTTCTTGTTTAGATTTTATTTTGTTCCTTTGTTAGATAAACCTCTGGGAAATACATGTCGGCTTCTGAGTAGTTAATCAGAAATAATCACTTGAAGGCTCTGCAAGGTCTAGGACTTATAAAGAACTGGGATTTATACTCTTATCAAATGCCCAGACCTTTTCCTCAGTCATAAAGTAAATATTTCAGTAAATGACAGATTACTGATTTTGCAGCGCGTTTTATATTTGACTTACTGACTTAAGAGCTTTATATTTGACTAATTATGTTTTTTTTTTATCATAATATTGTTGTCAAGGAGTTGCAACCTACTGTAAAGATAGTGCCACTCCATTTGCTGCGGAGGAGGGATTGACGGGACTCCTGACCAATCATGGAGAGGCAGTCAGCTGCTATGGGGACCTAAAAGAGTTCTCCTCAGAGGAACTGCAGTTACTAGACAATGAAGGAAGGGCGGTCATCACTCAACACAGAGTCACGTGAGTTCTCCATATGTGTTTCATTCAAGGCTTCTGATACATTTATAAGATACAGGAGTACGAGTTCTTCACTTCTGTAATGGTGCCACAGAGGAGAAGGTAGACAAAGCAATAATATTTGCAGGTTGTTTTTTTTTTTTGTAATCTTCTCAAATGGTGCGTACTGTTTATTGTTTTGTCTTGCATTCTTTTTAGGGGAACAGATGGACCAGAAACACTGGCTATTCTGAATGTCTATTGTCCTCGGGCAGACCCAGAGAAGCCAGAGAGGAAGACGTTTAAACTGCAGTTCTACAAGCTGCTCCAGAACAGGGCTGAGGCCATTCTGGGAGCTGGAAGGTGAGTATGTGTTACAATCATGGAAACCTGCAGTCAGAGAAGACGTCAGTTAGATGTTAGAGATGTGAGAGTTGAATGCATAATTCTTTTGCTTTTGTTGCATGCTTTTATGCAGTCACGTGATCGTCCTGGGAGATATCAACACATCACATCGGCCCATAGACCACTGTGATCCAGACGATATTGTAAGTGAGGTTTTCTTGTCACCTAGCTTATTGTCTCCCATAACTAGTCTGAAGGACCAATTGGAATGAATGGTTTTGGATTTGGCATACAACTTAAATACTTGTATTCAAGACTTGGTGATAGTTTGAACCAGATGTGACTACGCATAGTTGCACATAAAATGCAAAATACTGTAGGTTGATAGGACTGGACTTCGTAAACTCTGACATGGGCCAAAAACATCAGCATTAGAAATAAGTAATTTTTACACATTAGCTTTTAGTAATATCATTTTGTATGCCAACCAGAGATAATATGGAATGTCTCTCATTCTCACCATGTCATTGTTGCAAAGGACAACTTTGAGGACAATCCTGCAAGGACATGGCTTAACAGCTTCCTGTGTGGTAGCACAGATGTAGAAGATAAAGACTGTGATAAGGACAATGAGGACGAGAATTTGGAGATTCTCCAGAAATCACTTAGAGGCGGTCAGTTTATCGACACCTTCCGGCATTTCCATCCCACCCGTACCAACGCCTTCACGTGCTGGTCCACTCTCACAGGTGCCAGGCAGACCAATTATGGCACCCGTATTGACTACATATTTGCCAACAGTTCTCTAGTTTTACAGTATTTCCTCGCCGTGGACATCATGCCCGAGGTCGAGGGCTCTGATCATTGCCCCGTGTGGGCACAGCTCAGATGTGCTCTCCTGCCCAGTCCGAGATGCCCGCGTCTCTGCACCCGCCACATGCCAGAGTTTGTTGGCAGGCAGCAAAAGCTTTCACGGTTCCTGGTCAAAGTGGGTGAACAACAGACCGAGTCCAATACTGTTAAAGATGCCCTGCCTGGTTCCCAGGAGAGCGGGGAGATCAGGGAGAACCTGAATCCTCTTGGTTCTGTTGTCGGTGCTGGAAAGAAAAGGGCTCCCGAGGGAGCATCTGAGTCATCTGCTCCGAAAGGTAAAAGGAGCAAACAGGTTAAGACAGCTGTGACAAAACCCCAGGGCAGTCTCCTTGCCTTTTTCAAACCTAAACCAAACCCTGTGGCGCCCTCCAGACCTGACCAGTCGATAGTAGAGCAGGAGAGCAAAGCCGAAGACGCTCAGGTCGACCGAGATGGAGATGCTGGTGGTCGAGATTTCTCCGCTCCCGACAGAGAAACAGTCAGTGTCCACGCCATGAGGGAGGACTGGGTTGTGTCCAATGACACGCAATCACACACTGAAGGTTACAGCAACGGTCAAAACAGCGCTACTCCAATTGAAGAGGTTGGAGATACCAAAAAGGGGATGCGCCCAGACTTTTGGAAGACGGTTTTGCACGGACCACCTCCGCCACCATTGTGTAAGACACACCAGGAGCCTTGTGTGCTTCGTACGGTTAAAAAACCAGGGCCGAACCTGGGCCGACAGTTTTTTGTATGTGCTCGTCCACAAGGCCACGCCTCCAACCCTCAGGCCAGGTGTAACTTCTTTGCCTGGGTGGACAAAGGAAAGTGAATTTCATTGTGAAGACTCAACTGTAAACATTATATAAAATGGCTCTAGATGTTACAGTTTTGTAAAGGGAGTAATTTTTTTATGCTGTAAATAAAGAGTATAGTTTGTTTAAGTTGTGTGAGCGTAAGTTGTTGCTGTGATAATTTTGAGAATATAAAAAACGATAACACAGAAGTAAAACAAGCCTGGTGTCTCCCACATTTACACTATAACTCATTGTCACTAGGTGGCAGTGGATATTAATGTTGCATGAGAACAGAAGGTGGAACTTGCACACAGTACTTAAAACCATTGTCTACTGATTGTTCAGAAACCACCTCAAATGAAATTTACAGACTAACTCATGAATAATACATCTTTTCCAACTCATGTATCACACGACAGCACAAAATACTTGCATTTATATGTCATACTTACAGTTCTGCTTGCATTTCAGTTCAAAATACTGGCCAGTGACCAGTACTTTTTGAAAATTTTTAGTTATGTCTTGTGTCCTCAGTATTAGTGATTATAATTTCTTATATATCAGGTACAGCACGGGAAGTTAACCCATAAAGGCCTATTCTGTTTTGGTGACTGGGGAGCTGTATAATTTGACTGAAATCTGGTATGTATGTTTACAGCAAAGTCTAAACTGATCGAAATTCAAAGAAAAGCAAGACTTTAAGCCCTAGCATCTCTGTTGTTTCTGATTTAGTCTGTCTTAGGTATCTCTCAAGGGTGACCTTTGGAAGTCCCCCAGGAAACTCCTTATTTGGAGTGAAATCTTATACTAAGTTAGTAAGCTAGTTAACTATCTCTGCTTGGTGATGTAAGTGGAAAGTCTCACATCCTTCCTCTGTGTGGCGTAATACAGAGAACCACCCAAACGGTTTGTCCCGCTCTTTTTCTGGAGAGGCGTGGCCAAGAAAGAATGGGCTGTCCTCTGCGCACATGGTAACGCTAACACACTCTCTATCTCTCTCTCTTTCTCTCTGTCTCTTTTGGCCCTCACTTCCCTTTAACTTTGCTCCCCAATATCTTCTTGAAATCTGATCCATTTGGCGTAAATATTCACCAGAACTGATCAAAAGCCATAGAATTTTTTTTTACATCCAATCAGGGACACTTCAAAGGTAAGCATAAAGCAGTTTTGTCACTTGTAGTCTTATAATTAGCAATTCTCCTGTCTTTAGTCTCCACCACACAATAGATGGTATAGAGACTGAAGACAAAAATATACAGTGATTATTTTGTTTAACAGAGAGATTTATTCATTTGTTTACTGATTAACTCATTCATTTGTGTCAGCACGTCTCAGCCATGTGCTGTGGTAATCCCAAGGAAGTAGCATAAAGTTTCACATGGCCTCATTTCACAAACTCATGTTTAAACAAGAGAGAAAGAAAGAAAAGCACATTTGTAGGTCTAGTATTTGAATTGTAGGTAAGGTGTTAGATTAAAAAAGTTGATTGATTCATCAATTAATTTTGTTTCTGTATGAAATCAATCATGCCACCTCCTCTAGGTATACACTACAACTGTTCCCAGATCCACTTGTTTTAAACTGTTATTGAACATCAAATTTTAGAGCAAGCAATTATAATAAATGAGTTATGCAAACAAAGCGTTCTTTCATTCATTCATAAAACACGTAACTACTCAACAGCTGCTATGTCAGGTTGAAGTAGACTTCTCAGGCTTTTCTTTTACTATGACAGACAGTGGTAAAATGTTTTCCAAGTCAACGGTAGACACAGACAGATCCCTTAGTTACACACTTACGCTGTCATATTCAGTTAATCTTTACCAGAGCTCTGCTGCTAGCGCGCCAGTTTCTAGTGAAAGAAGACATGTTAACTGATTGGCTGACTGGCTTTCACAAAATGTCAGCTGTCATGGCGAGATAATGTATACTGAGTGGGTGTAGATGCAGAGGCTTTGTGTTGCTCAGAAGTGAACGTGAATCAACATACGCCACACAAACAGATGGGTGCTTGCGGAGTTAATGTGGGCCATCTCCAGTCATGTGACACATAGTGTATCTGAGAAATTTTTGGGGGCATTTAATGATTTGCAGTATAACAAGCACTGCATTCTTTGGGATTTTTTTGTGGGTTTTTTTTTTGTTTTGGTTTGGGGTTTTTTTTAGTTAAAACATTGATTGGTGACAGAATCATGGAATTTTGAAAATTAATATAAGTATCATGAGCAGACATTGGATTTGTCAGATGAGGCATTTTTGTGTGAAATACACCACACATTTCAAAGTTGTTCACACTGTCAAAAAAGATCCTAATCGACTGGGATGTAAATATGTAATGTATATTTTATATACATAAGTAGAATGCCCCAATAATGATTCAGTTTCAGCCTGAACCATTTCTCATTTAAGTTTAAGATATGGTTGGGCTCACTGTATGACTGAAAGAGCTATTTAAGCCATAGTTTCAGATGCAACAAGAAAAGATACGTTTTTTCTTGTTGGAGGTGACTCTCATCTGCCCCAAAATACATTGTTTAGGGTTTTTTTTTGTGGAGTTCAGTTAGATAGACTCAAGTTGTTTATTTTTGCTGAAAATCCTCCTGGCTAGAAGCAGTAATCCTTCCAGCTACTGTTCCAGAGAGAAGTTTCATATGCAGAGAGTATCTGAACCTCTTGGGTTTTTATTTATTTATTTGCTTCCCATGCTGGATGCCATGGTTTTCTAGGAAACAGGTATGCTATCATATACTGAGTGCTTTCTCTCTTTATCCATGATGATCAATGACAAATGGATATTACTTGTAGTTTAGCACGTCATCACACTGAAACAGGAAACCATTGTACACCACAATGGAGTTTTCTAAAAGGGAACTCTTAAAACAAGGCTATAAAGTTAACGCATATTCAGACCAAGTAATTCTTATTTTACAGAATTACTAGGTCTGTGAGCAGGTTGTGACTTATTCCCAGATCCATGTCAAACATCAAATTGTATGAATAATCATCCCTAGCTAATACTCTTACACAGCTTCCTGCCTAGCGTCCTCTTCTGCTAAAGTTATTATGAAACTTACACAGCACTAAACGGCATGAATGAATACCTTAAAGAGAATTTATTATGACAGTGCCACTGAGCTTGTTCATTAAGATTTACCACCCAAAAGAGTAGGAGCTCAGGGAAAGGTGTGCTGAATGGTACTACGGCAATTTGAATTCTAAGTGTATAAAACTGTATCAATTACGGTTGTATTCTTTTGGCAGTCACCTTTAACAAGAATGATTTAACAAAAATGCGTCCCAATTGAGTAGGAAAACAAAGAAAATGTCCCCTTTAATGTATTTGAATATGCACCAGTGGTACAATACTGCATTGGGTGAAGGCATATTCCGTGCAGTTCATATTATGCAACCCTCTTCAGGTATGTTTATCAAGGACAGAAATAATTATGGTGGTCATAATGAACTAAGCGTTGTACGCATTTTGTTTTATACGGGGATTTTGGCAAGCAATCTTTTGTTGTTGCTGTTTTTGTTATATGTTCTACTTCCTTATCATCTGGTTTACATGCTGGACCATTGTTAAGATTTCAAGATCATCAAGATTTGACTGATGAACAGGTCCAGATGAAAGAAAATCCTTGTCCACTAGATAATACAATGTTACCGTATGAATTTTAGCTCTATGGACTGTTTATTTTCGTGGTTACATAGAGTTTTACAGCATCTAGCGACAGTGACTCTAATGACTAGGTTACTGCAGAACAACATATGTTCTCTGTACACAGTTTAATGAGTTCCCGCCTCACTCCCAAACACCGGAGGCTGATTATCTTGCTAGTTTACAGAAAGATGCACACTGCCCTCTTTTTTACTACTACAAAAGTTGGAAAGTAAGCACACACGCATGACCCCAGAGATGAAGAGGTTTCAAGCTTCTTAAGCCAACAATGATTCACTCTCTGTCTCTTGCCTGGATCATCTGGCTGCGACCGGTTGTTCCTGCTAATCTCCTCCTCAAGAGGAAATTGTCACCCCTCTTTATCTAAAGAGAAAAAGAAGAAAAATTCCAAAACTTCCAAAATTGTGCATTCTCATTCAGTACCATCCCTGACACGAGAAAGTTGACCTCTCTTTGGTTCCTGGCATCCAGCTGAATGAGTGTTGGGTAAATATGCATAGAGCCTGGTGTGGAGAGAGAGAGAGAGAGAGAGAGAGGGAACGTTTTGTTTGCTAAGCCTTAAGTTACATCCTGTTAAATGTCAAACTTGATAACAAATGATGTTCTCATGGTAATTTTCCAAGAAAAAATAATCAATGCTTTATTTTGAAAGGAAGTCATTTAAGTCAAATTTATTTGATAAAGCCTATGACGTAGTTTTATTTGGGCCAGGTAGGTCAGCTTTCTTACGAGTTTCATAAAAAGGCAAAGTCTATAGAGACAGACTCTTGAAAAATGTAGGTTTCTGAGTATGCTCCTTACCTCATCTATGCTATGATGCTATACCAAAGCCTCATCTGATATTAGCAATAGCTAGTTTTTAAAAACAGACCAGGGAAGTACCTTTCTTCTATACTTACATAGCATTATATGGCAGCCTCTGCACAGCTCCTGTTGTGGAATCGAAGGTAATGTTTTGTTTTGGTTTTTTGCCATTTTGCACGTTGATCATCCCCCTCTTAAACTGAGATACCTTCTCAAACCATGTCACCTCAGCACACCTCATCGTTTATATATACTTTTATCAAGCAAATTTAATTACAGCCGGCATCTTATCATTGTCGTGCTTGTCTTGTGTCAAAAATATGGATTCAGCGATGCGCTCACATTAATTTAGACCTGTTTTTCAAATGTGAAAGCCTCTGAAAGACTGTGTCCCCTTTCCACACGAAAGCTTGGCTTGTATAGGTCTAGTATTTGTGGCCTTACTATGTGAGTGCATATGGATATAACCTTTAAAAAGCCCTGATCTCCTAATCTCATTAGCAATGCTGTACTACTTAACGGGATGCTAACTCGCGATCCTTTCCCTCTGACACCCACGCAAACTTCCAGAGAACTCAACACATTTTTCGTGTTTAATACCACATCCAATTAATATGACGAGAACGCCTGTGCAAACACGTCAGAAAGTTTTCAATATAATAGTTTTCAGATAGAGACATGTTGCCGTTTAATGAGTAAGCTATTGAATTTAATGGCTTCGCGAATACTCTATTAAACACTACTATATCAAAACTGGCTGTGCTGGATTGATAGAAATAAAAAAAAAACCATCTGTGTGGTCAGCAATAACAAAATATAGCAGGGAGCTTCATGCACAAGAGATTAAAGGGTTAAAAATGGGTGTTCCCTACACATAAACACACACACACACTCTGTTCCTCCCTCTCTCTCTCTCTCTCTCTGTCTGCGTCCCTCCTCCCTGCTTAAGGAGATCAGGTAAAGGGAAGCATTATACTGTCTGAATGTCAACACTGAGACAGTACAGACAGAATTGGAATTAGCTAAGAGTTCTCAACTAAATAAACCTCACTACAGCTAAACGATACTCTAAGGACACAGGACTTCTCTTATTTCATGTGGGTGAGTGATTCCAAGCACCATCCTTTCTTTACTGCTTCCTCTCTGTTCCCTGGAAGAGCAACTGTCAATAGACGGCAGGTCTTGCATCAGACAGGTACTTAACCATGTGCGCAACAGGTAGATCAGCAGTATGGCTTTGATGATGAAATTAAAATACAGTTACTTTACTGCATAACTAATTCAGTGGTTAATGCTGAAATATAGAGGAAAAATTGGGGAGTTTTGTAAGGAAAAAGTTATAAATTGTGTAGCTTTTGTTATTGTCATCTGTAAATTGTTATCTTGTTCTACTCAAAAGTCAACAAATGTATTAGTATTAGTATTAGTATTAGTATTTAGTATTAAACATACTTAAATCCAAAATTAGCAATTTTGGAGGAAGGTTTGGGAGTTGATGTTTGCACTTCACAGTTGGAGAAGGTAAAAAAAAAAAAAAAAGCAAATTATGACATATAATGCAAATACTAACAACCCATTTTAGTCTAAATCATCGGAGGAATAAGTGGAACCAGCACTTCTCAAATGTTGTACTTCAGCTTTTAGGAGTAACTCAAAAGCAACGTGAAATTATTGGCATGCTTACAAAACCGGTCAACAATTTTTTTTAATCTCTCACAAGCATAAACTTTCAGAGGTCTGTAACTTGGTGTTAATCTGTATAAACTGAAACTGATTTTGCTTTATTGTTGACAAAATAAACACTCAAAGATGACCTCAAAAGATTGTACTTCAAAGTTCATTAACAAATTAAAAAACACCTTTCTGGAAATTGATTTTAACTGTAAATTTGCAATGGTTTGTTTATCTTATCATCTTTAGGAATCTGGGATTTCAGAAAAATCCAACTGACTCTCTCAACCGGCCAGGCTTTCACTCTTTCAGTTTCAGCACTTCAGTAGAGCGCCGCGCTCAGGTGATTCACCTCTCGATCATTTGCTGATGATCATTCGCAGCTGACTTGGGTATGCTTGTGCAGAGCTGAGGCGAAAAAGCAGGGCAGAGGGGGCCAGAAACCCTGTAAAAACAATACTGCATGGCAGGACCTGCCCACCGCTACCCAGGACAGAAAGGGTTACTAGTTCTGCTGCAAAGCCACAGTGTGTGGCGCCCTAAAGATGTTGCCATCCCTGTCAGTGATTCTGGCTTTGTGTTGCCAAAAGCAGATTAAAGCAACGTGTCATTCTATAAGTATTTCCTGACCTACAAGCTAAAAACGGCGTTTGTGTGTGCTCCGGCAACTTAATTATAACACTCCGCGATAATGTTCATCATAGAAAAAAAACGAAAGTGTCTACCTGTCACACCGGTGACTCGTCTGAATCTGCCATAGCTGTGAATTCATTTATTGATGTTCTGGCAAGTGAACGTATCGTGTTTAATCTGATTGTTTTTTGGTGACGTGTACTGCGCCAGTACAGTTCATTGTCACTTAAGTAATTCTCTTGTGTCCCCATAGTCATTCTGTAAACATAACACAGAGGCAGGTGCAGGACATGGCTGTGGTTGGACACCTGTTGTCTTCTCAAGTTGTTATGACTTTATTAATGTCACTGAGTGGGAGACAGTTTTATGGCTCCACTTACATACTTCCAAGTTAAGGTATGCGTTCAAGTTTTGTCTGTGGACCATATGAAACCTGTAATTTTTGTATTTAATTGCAAAGTCACCCACTTATTGAAATTACAAAACCTCTTCTTAAGCTTTTTTATTATCACTCGAAAATGGACTGCACGCACACATTTATCATAATAAACCAAAAATAAAACTGCTTTGTATCCCATTTGGGCTACAATGATGAACACCTTAAAAGGTGAAATGACTATGAATTACTCAGATGATACTGTTAACTGAAAATGATGAAATTCACACACGTGAGTCAGGTACAGGTTCATATGAAAGCCTGACAAAGACGCTGGTCTTCTCCTTTTCACTCTCTCTGTGACAAGGTGAAAATGAGGTTGTGATGTCAATTGAACAGGTAGATTGGTTATTCTGTGTGTAAATGAAAGGCTTTTACGAATGAGTTGGCCACACCTGACGTGCTACAGTCAACTTAGTTGAAACAAGAGTAGAACAAGACATAACTCCATTTCTGATTGGGAAAGGGCTCAGAGAAACTGGAAATCTTGTGATGACATCTGCTGCTTGACCTATTGTACCATAGCACCACTATGATGGGTTTAAAGGCCTAGATACTTACAGTAAGTCCCACAGCACCCTTGTGTTTGATCTAGTTTTGCTATGTTTCACTCTCGTACTTTGGACTACTCATCCATGAGCAAATGGCACTGTATCGTGTGCCAACTCATAATCCAGATTTGTTTGCCTGCAGTATCACATATACTCATACTCTATTTGTTTGACTAAGGGCATCATTTCTGTATTCATATTCACTGGGTAGATAAAACTGAATGTGGGTGCATTGAGGTTCAGGAGTGCGTAGTGTTCATGTGCTGCTGCTGGACTAGCTCGTGTGTTGAAATCCTAGTTGGATTTTAATCTGTATGGATGGCATTGCCGTGGATATAAGATGAAACAGAGTTGGTCTCTGCTCACGCGTGTCAGACTTTCAGGCTGAAACTTGTCACAAAGGGATTGTAGACACTGTGTCATTGCTCTTCAGATTCCGCCTGTGTAAGGTTGTCATAGTCGCTGTTTAATCCTTCTTTTCTGGGTGTGTTTTAATTTACTTGGGTCCTGATCCTGGATTTCATGAACAATCAGTTACTTTTAAATATGATTGACAGCTACTGTATTATCATCAGAGCCTTTCAATTTATCTTATATTCTCTCTGTGTGATCTTAAATATGAAAATTGCTAGACTTCTCAGAATTGTTTTTATTTACAACCCCTACCCCCCCCTTTTTTTTTTGTAAAGTTCTAGTGTGAAGACAGCGTTAACACATTTCTATTCACAACCACCTGGAAAACCTCAGTAGCAGAGCGCTGCACAACCCCCAAAAATGGAACTCCAGAAAATTCCCAACGGTCACCATGATCTTGTCCCCGAAAAAAATGCACTTGAAGACGGGTGAGTGTCGATGATTACTAAAACCAGGCGTCACTAAAGCAAACCTTAAATACTTAATACAGAAGATAATGATACCCAGATCAAAATAAACTCAATCAGCAATGCCTCTATAATGTAATCATCCCGTAATACAAGATATAGAGACAGTTAAACCAAAAGGCCATAAAGCCAGTAGTTGTCTTGCAACAACAGCATGATGTAACTCCCAATTTTACGTAAGTGGGAACAGACATGAAGTGATGACTCTGACTGGTACCAAGGAAAAGCCATGAACTCATTAAACATATGTTTCTATTCGTTTCCGTTTCGAAATGAGTGCAACTGAAACAGTCAAAGTGCTGGCAAGATATTCACTGTGGGAACCCATTGCGAAATGTCCTTTGTGCTGAGTCAATATACTTAAGAGCGCTGTAATAACTTACTCAGCATACACCAATAACGTGATGTACATCTCTACCTCATACAAATTCTGTATGTTAGGAAGAAGTGATTATCTGTGTCTGAGAGAAAGAGAGATCCTATGAAATAACCAAGCCTTACACCATACACTGAAGTCCACTTACTGAATGAACTGTTTCACTTGCAGATTTGATGCCCTGGAGAACATGGCAGAGGGAGATACATTCCTCCCTCACAAGACCGATGGAAAAACGCAGGCCCAGTTTACGGACGTGAGTATATACACACACAGGGAGGTTGAAAATGGCAAGCGAAATTTAAGATATGAATGGTTCACCACCCGATCAGATCACCACACACCACATGAAGGACGTGTAAGGGTCAGTGGGTACAGTGCTGTGATATGAACTCAGTGTGAGTGGTTGCTGGTTAAAAAAAGGGGCAAATATATGAGGTGCAATTCTGGCAGGACAGGGAGATTTTAAAAACATTTTTCTGTAGTGGCCTGAATTTTGGGATAACGTTACAGCACACATTTGTGATGCTGCACCAGCTCTTCCACCACCAAGTAAGGTGGAATGTTGGGGCAATTAAAGCCATTAATACTTTATAGGAAACTCTGAGAAACAAGTATCTAATAAGCGTGCTGATCATGTTCATACTGAATTATTTATTCCTGCACGTTTATGTTCTGATGTAGGGGAACCTTTCCAACTGAGCCCCATGCTGTCTTGTCATTCCTCATACTACCTACTAGTTGTATTCTCATTTATTATCACTCTGTTGTTTTGTAAATTGTCCTCTGGGCTGGCACCTACTGCACGCCTGGCTGGCCTAGAAGGGGTCTCCTCTCTTTGTGGTCCTTCTCAAGATTTCTCCTATTTTTCCCTAACGTCTGGGTTTTTTGAGGAGTTTTTTCTTGCCCGCTATGAGGATCAAGTCAGGGGGTGCCACCCTGCTTTGTTTTGTTGTAATCCTGTGGGCATGTAAAGCCCTTTGAGACTGTAAACAGTGATATTGGGCTCTAAATAAACTTAAACTTGAAACTTGAACTTGAAAATTCTGAAATTTCAATGGACATATTCAACAGGGATTCAAGTTTGCAAAAAAAAAAAAAAAAAGTGCAAAAAAAAAAAAAATTCTTTTTACAGACTAAGTTTGCTCCACTGGTATGTCTCTCAGGATTGTGTAATAATGATGAATCATTTCTTTCAGTTTGAGGGGAAGACGTCATTTGGAATGTCCGTTTTTAACCTCAGCAATGCCATCATGGGCAGTGGAATTCTGGGACTGGCGTACGCCATGGCCAACACTGGCATCATCACCTTCCTGTAAGTCAAACATTCCACAATGCTAAAGGTTGTCACACAAGAGGGAACAGAAGTACCAACTGTGCTTTCTAAGTTTTATGTCTGCAGTAGCCTCAGCTGACATACTAAACACTTCACAAATGAAAAGGGATTAAAACCCAACCACTTGAATGTCAAACAGGGGTGAATGTTGCAAGTGAAGGTGTGAGGATATAGAGTGATTGTTTGAAATACAAAACTCAACAGTAATACAAGCATAACATTTAGACTTCTTATATATGAAACTCCCATACAGTTCTCCTACACTGACTTTGTACAGACGCAGAGCCAAACAGAGCAGAGGGTTTTTATTACAGTAACTCGTCAGGAAAGGAAACTTAAACCCAAAACAATTTCAGTTTCACTATATTCCAAAAAGACAAGTACGCAACCACCTGAAACAATGTTTATAGCACACATCCACTGGAACGGAGTCAGTTGGCTTTTTCTCCACCTCATATCAGACAGAAATAAAGTTGAAAACTCATATAAATGGAAGGTCCAGTTTAGACTAATTAGTATTTGTATGATTATAATTTCACTGTTTACATTATATTTTTAGTTCACTCCCTGGCATATCTATCAATTGTCGTTCTGCTTATACGACTTCATCTAAACAATAAAAGACACTGAACAATTTAAGGCTATCCCTATCTAAGTTCCAGTAGAGTATGGTTATAAATTTAACTGATACAAAACATTAACTTACTGAATTATTTTCTGAACAAAATGGTGTGGCATTTTTAATGTGCCAAAAATATGAAAATATTACAAATAAATTACTATATAAATTATTATATTACTATATATATTATGTTTAAGCGTACAAAATATCTGATGAAAATAAAGTAGTAATCTCAACATTTAAATCAGGCAAGTGAGGGAAGATGGAGCATGAAAACAGCAATATCATCCTGCCTGATAGATAGGACAGACACAAGTTTGTTTACTTTAGTGAAATGTTTTGAAGCTTGGAACTTTAAAACATCCTGCTATGTGTATGTTGTCAGTCATGTTAACAGCCAGATCGGTCAGATTCTCCACGATTCACATCGTAGACAAGGAGGGTGGAGCTCTTCTTAAAAGTGTAAAAGTATGTTGTTGGGGTTTTTTTTGGGGGGGGAGCCGTTTATATATTTACACTGAAGGCCATGCTTAGAGGAGTCATACAGGTATTCCTTGTTCCCCTCCAATTCATGAGCAAATGTCAGGAAATGTTGAGCTGAGTCTGACTGGTTAGGTGTGTTTGTATTTGTGTGTGTGTGTGTGTGTGTGTGTGTGTGTGTGTGTGTGTGTGCGTGTGTGTGTGTGTGGACATGGGTCAGTTCTTCACTGTGTTTTTCAGTATTAATATGTGAATATGTGACTGTTAGAGTGAAATGTGAGAGTCTGTGCATTTTTACACAGTTAAGACATAAATGTCAGTCTTATTAAAACAAAGGTCTACTCAGGTCTGTGGGTAAAGAATCATGCAAATAAGAGACCTACACCTCTGTAATGTCTGCCTGTGCCTTTCAGGAAATGAGGGAAAAAAAACTAAAAAATTTGACTGAGTCTAGGATTAGCCAAGAAAAACATGTCCAACAGATGTTGCTGGGATATCATCATGTCCTCTCTTTTTTGGGTTGTTGATAGGTTTACACTACATGTTTGTATTTAAATTTATATGTGATAATATAAGTTTATACGTTTTATGTATTTGTGGTATAAATACATAAAGTTATATACATAAAATATAAGCTTCTCTGTGTAAATGCAAGCTTTTAAATAGATGTGGTGGTAATGAGGGGTAAGCATTTGTGCAATTCTATGGACTTGCCGTTGATTATAATCTGTATGTTTCCATGGGAACATTACACACACACACACACACACAAATGCACGTGCGCGCACACACACTCACACACACACACGCGCGCGGACACGCACATAAACACACACACACACTAATAATGCTTTGCCCAATCAGACGTGATGGGGATATAAATAGCAGACTGTGGTCAGGTCAAAAGCAGCCTGGTCAGACAAGTCAGACTTTCTCTGTTATGATGTGAGGTAGGGGAGCCTATCAAAAACATCTCTCACTACCACCAAAAACATTTCTCACGGTCACAGTTTTGATTCTGGACCGGACTCAAGCTTTGACAATGCAACACTGGCGAGGAGAGCAGTGATGGTAGACAGGGAGTGAAGTACTACCCAGAGAAGGGAATGAGTCTATGACTAATGTTGTTAATGAGATTAAGGGATGGGATTGTGTCGCAGTCAGAGCTGGAGAGAAGCTCTTAATGGACTCTATCCCTCAGGGTCCATGACTAGCACATATTCCTCAGGTTACACGCTGTACTTCCATGACCTCAGACGCAACAAAAGCCTCTTAATTCATATATACTTTTATACAGTCTTGTTGCATGGGTTACATTTGAGGATATGTCATTTCTGTAATCCATCTACCATGTACCGTAACCCTAACTACTGTTTTGATTTGAAGCTTTGATTTGAAGCTACATCGCAAGCAGACCATAACATACTTAATTTGATTTTTTTTTTGTCTAGAATCCTGCTGGTGTTCATTGCTATTTTGTCAGCCTACTCCATTCACTTGCTCTTGAAATGTGCAGGAGTGGTTGGTAAGAAATGCTTCTTTTCCTTAACTGCAGTGAAAGTGTTAATAATGATTTGAAGTGCGGGTGATACTTTATAATAAGTATAATTTACAAGCCATAGATAAATCAGTTAGTACTATGAAATCTATGCAAATCATAAGTAAATTCTTTCAGTTAAACACTTACCCCATACCTCATGTAAATGATTACTTGAGTGTCTTACAAACTATATATAATTATTTATTTGTGAAACATATGTACTTCATATTTCTATCAGTTCAACCTGAGCTATAGATGAGCTTGTAGATGTGTTTTATCAGCCAGTCTGGTGCCAGTGGTAGAAATTTCAGCAGGTAGAAGATACATGCAGCCCCTGACTGTTTGGATATAATGTAGAATAGTGTTTCAGCTACCTCTGCACTGAGATGAAATCTTCACCTTACCAACTATTATTTACACATTACTAACTAATTACATATATTAAATAAGTTTTTCGCTGCTCACTAAAGATAGTTCTTGTAAAGTGTTAGTGATGCATCCAAATTCCTTTTATTACAAAGAGTAGAGATCTTATAACCCTTGAATTTATATCTGTAGTCCTCTGAAATTTTGGCTATGTTGTTAATGCGGTAAAGATCGCCTGTCGTGATATATGACAGCGTGACTCCAGAATTTAATGAAGACTTTGGAGACTCTGAAGAGTTTGTGTCTTCATGCACTTTTATTGACCTGACCTTAAAAAAAAATGTGTTTTTTTGTTTATCCCTTTTTTTTTTTCTTTGTCCTTTTTTTCAGGAATCCGAGCATATGAACAGTTGGGATTTCGTGCATTTGGGACACCAGGAAAAATCATAGCGGCCTGCATTATAGCCACACACAACATCGGAGGTGGGTCGATATCAATTTAAATAACCATGGTTACATAGTCACTTTTAAACGGTATAACATGATCAGTAAATACTGGCATATTTCGTCTGACAATACAATCTGTATGAAAAATTGGGGTTAACCCTTGACATACCGTGACAAAGTGAGTTTGCTTTTTGTTTCTCTGTCAATAGCAATGTCGAGCTACCTGTTCATTGTGAAGACTGAGCTGCCAACTGTTATACAAGGCCTGTTACCACATGGGGACACATCAATGTAAGTATAACGCAAGAATTTTGTGATACACAACTTATATGTCACGACAAGCAGTCAAAACCGGTCAGAACGAGGCTCAATTATATTTTTAAGATTTAATTGTTTGTAAGTTGAAATAAATAAATTTTAAAAAATAAAGCAGTGCGTATTTGATCTGTCACTGGCAGATCGTGGTATATGAAAGGAGAATACCTCATTATCATGGTTAGCATCGCCATCATCCTTCCTCTCGCACTCATGAGACGGCTCGGTATGTCACTTCCTGATCCCATCTCTTTCTTTTCTCTCTCTCTCTCTCCCTTCATCACATTCTGCTCTCTTTCATACTTAGAACCATGTTTAAGACTTGAAGTTTGATCAACAGTTTCATTCTTTCTTTCTTTTTTTCTTTATTGACTTAAGTTGGATAGACTTAAACATTTACCGGATGTTTTCTTTTATTGTCAGGTTATCTGGGCTACACCAGCAGTTTCTCTCTCACATGCATGGTGTTCTTTCTTATCTCTGTAAGTCCCTGAATCCACTCATCAATCAATCACTTAATCTATCGATCCATCAACTGATCTAGCAGTAGTCCATTGAAGAGACAAGCAGATGGTTCACTTCACAGGACTGTTTTCTCTCTCGCTGTACCAGGTCATCTACAAGAAATTTGTCACCAGTTGTCCATTTGAAAACATGGATTCCGCCATCACACATTCTGATCATATGCATGAAAACATAACAAATGGGACCTGTGAGGCAAAGTTATTCACCATGAATCAGAAGGTGGGTCATACATTCCATTAAAAGCCTTAAAATTCAACAGTGTGTTTTACTGTCATTGAAAGTCATTGAAATACAGTGCAATAAATGAGCAATATGCATGGTATACACTAAGTTAATAGATAAATTGAAAAAACAGAAAGGATAGATAGATAGATAGATAGATAGATAGATAGATAGATAGATAGATAGATAAGTGGAAAATACAATATTAACCCAGATAGTGAAGCTATACCATTAATTAGTAGACATCTTGGTCATGGTTGTGTATTTGTAATGGTGAGTGACTGTATTCATTTCAGTTTTGTTTTTTTGGGGTTTTTTTTTATGTCTTTGAATATGTCAGTTATGTTTGCTCCTTTCATGAACTGGACGTTTGTGTTTGATACAGTCGGCGTATACCATACCAATTCTGGCTTTTGCCTTTGTGTGTCATCCAGAGGTGCTTCCTATTTATACAGAGCTCAGGAGGTAAGTACAATTAAGATTTTTTTAAAAAAAAATCTAAACAACCAGACAGTTAAAAACAAATCCAAATCATGTCATTTTGTCTGTTTTTCAACTTCTCGATGTATTGGCTTAACTCTAGACCAACACAGAAGCGCATGCAGACCGTTGCCAACATCTCCATTCTGGCCATGTTTGTCATGTACCTGCTAACGGCTTTGTTTGGCTACCTCACCTTTTATGGTAAGAAAATATTCTCGTCTTTGGTGCAGGAAATGCATTGTATTTATCATTGAGAGAATGGGAGGGATCACATAGTAAGAAAGTGTGGAAAAATATCCTCAGATGCTTACACTATGTTTTACATATATGTATGTATATGTATATGTTTGCAGACAGCGTGAACGATGAGCTTCTTCACACGTATGATAAATTTGACACACTGATTTTGTGTGTACGCTTCGCCGTTCTGGTGGCTGTCACTCTCACTGTTCCTGTGGTCCTTTTCCCGGTATGGTCCCCATTTTGTAAATCACACCATCTTACAAAGCGTTAATGCCAAGAATTTAATCTCGATTGAGTAGGAAACTGACTGTAATGCTTGTTTCAGTTGCCTTATTTTATCCTTATAATCATGGCAAATCAACTGTTTCTGAAAAATAATATATATAATAGTATGTGTGTGTGTGTGTGTGTATATACATACACACACACACACACACACATATATATATATATATATATATATACACACACACACACACACACACACACATATATATATATATATATATATATATATATATATATATATATATATATACACACACACACACACAAATTCATATATATATCCTCTTCATATCCATTCATGAGGTCAGTTTAACTGTTCCTGCACTGACCCAACACAAATGTTCTTTCTTCAGTTTTGTAATGAGATTTGTTGTGTTGTCTGCTCAGATCCGCAGAGCTGTCCAGCAGCTTCTGTTTCCTGATAAACCCTTCCAGTGGACAAGGCACATCGCCATCGCTGTCTGCCTGCTAATCATTGTCAATGTGCTTGTCATCCTTGTACCCAACATTAAAGACATCTTCGGTGTCATTGGTGAGCTGCATAATGTTAACCTCTAAACTTCAGTGAAATGCTGAGAGTTCTTTTAGCCGCTCTGCTTGGTTTGGCCCGTTACAAAATATGAAATGCTAATTACGTTCCATTTATACCTCAGATATTCAATCTTAATGAAATGAAAAATGTTGAACTATATAGCGTCTGAGGTGTATTTCGGAGGTTTCTTGGTCAGAGTGTTTCAAAATAGGCCAATCCTAAGATACACATAATAATAAACCGTTAAGCTTTGTTAGGTATTGTGTGAAGCAGGGTTATTATCGTATACTAAAACTAAAACTAAAACGAAAACCAATGGTTCTGAGACATTTTCATAAACTGAAATAAAATAATTTACCCAAAGAAAATGTAAAGCTAAAACTAAACGAAACTAATAATGATGGCTAAAAAACGAACAAAAATAACATTAAGAAAAAACAAAAAATAATTGTCGTTATCGTTTTAAGACGGTGGACGTCATATCCATTCAAGGCGGCGGGTGTCACACTCCCAAAATTCTGTGTGGCCATAGCTGACAACCATGGGATGGTGATATAGCGTGTTAGGACCTACCATGGCTAACTAACTGATAGGCTTTATTATCCAGTGAAGAAGTCAGTTACCGTAAATTCTCAAATAAACGCCAAATAATGTCCAGGTCTCAAATTATAGCCGCCTGTTTGGGCAAATAAAGGCCGGTCCCAAATACAGACCGGGTTTAAAAAAAATCATCATATTTCCACAGCATTGTTTACATCAGTAAGCCTACAACAGCATACTGTAATTATATTCACCACTCTGCTGCTATTAGTAGCAGTTTTTAAACTAACAGAAATACCAAACCTGACCTTAAATAGTGTGGTCGCTGTTGGACTGTATATAACGCACTATTTCCTGTGCGTTATTTCCTATTTCCTGTCTCAAATAAAGACCGGGGTCTTTCTTCAGTTGAGGTAAATAAAGGCCCCGGCCACCATTTGAGAATTTACAGTATGCTAGGGAGGAAACGTGCGAGCCCTGTACGGGACTACTCCGAATTAAACTGTGAAAGCAGTACAAACAAATGCATGGTAAATTCAGGTAACAGCATCTATGGCATAGAAATCAAGGGAAAAATCCCACAAATCTTAAAGTTCACAGTTACCATCGATGGGAATGGACATTATTCACGGAAAAACATGTAGCAAGACAGAGCACGAGTGACGAGGTTGACCGTGAAAACCCATGTCATATTGTTTGCCTGAAGTAAATGGTTGAAATATTTAATCGTGTTCTTGCCTTTTATGTGTATTAACAGGCTGTCATTCTAAAACAAATGTATTACGTACGTTGGTTAAGTTTAGTCCTGAAATGTTGATATCCTCAATGATAAGCAGATTATTTTTCACGTTGCACTAATCCTTGACAGTTTTTGTCTTTAACTAAAATGACTAAAACTAAAACTGAAGCTATAATAAACTAAAATGAAATAGAAATAAGTCCATGAAATAAAAACCAAACTGAAACTAATGAAACCACTGATCAAACTGATGAAAACTAAACGGAAATTCAGATTGGTTACAAACATATTTGCAAAATAAAAACGAATTTGAAAATGGAAAACTATTAAAATCTTGGTGTGAAGACATCCTATGGATTGAGAAATTGTTGAACACCGTGATAAAAATGAGCACACGTGTGATTTTGGTTGAACATCAACATCTTTCATCTCTCAGGTGCAACAACTGCTCCCAGTCTCATCTTCATCCTCCCTGGAACATTCTACCTCCGAATTGTCCCTGAGGAGCAAGAGGGTCTCAAATCTCGACCAAAGATCCAGGTAAACAAGTCATATGTATCAGAAGTACAGAAATACTAGTGGTGGTAGCAGTAGTAGTTGCAGTTGCTTGTTTGAAGAAAACTGGGTTAAATTATCTAAGTTTTAACTAAAAATTTGCACAATTAACAAACTACAGTTAGCTTTAACCTTTAGCTGTTAATGCACTGGAACACTGTAAAGGTAAACAGATCTTATCATCTGTTATTTGCTTATCTCCTCCTCCTCCAGTCTTTACAGCCTTTCCCCGTATGCCCTGTCTTCTATTGTTTTTTGTTTGTTTGGTTTTTTTTGCTAACTTTAAATGTGTTTCTTCTATTTCAGGCGGCTGCATTTGCTGGTTTGGGCTTTATCTTCATGCTGATGAGTCTGTCACTCATCGCCCTGGACTGGGCAACTGGAGAGGGAAAAATGAAAGGCGGGCACTAACTCCTTGACATGTGACATAAAGTAAAGACTCAAAGACAAACGTCAAACATAGTAATGGCCCACAAACATACACAACCCCATCACTTCCAAGCCCAGTCTAGAATTTGGCAGCTTACTTCTGACAGAAAAGTTTGTTACATTATGGAACATTTCCCAACACAAGACTGAACTTCAGCCAATTCTTTGCTGCGGAAAAAAAAAAAAAAGTTACATTGCTATGGTGTTTAAGTTGTTACTGACTGATTCAGGGCCAAATGGCTGCAATCCTAATGGCCTCAGTGCTTTGGGGCTGATTCGTAGAGGGGAAGAGTGGTTATAGCCTTTACTTGAGGGAACTACAGACACCAAAAGAAATGTTTGTCAATTTCATTTTTTTTCATAACCATTACAGGCACACGCTGTAAAAACAGACCAAAGACTCAATCTCCTTTTGTGGAAGTAGAGGCAGGGCAGTATTCATTTACATCACCCATAGCAATTGCCAAATGTCTGAACCACAACTCATTGTTTCTACCTCCTTGAGAAGTCTTTATAAATTATACAGTATCATACACTCCACCATTCTTAAAGTGTATCTTTGATTGATGAAGTATATATTTTATTGTAGCCATCAGAATGCACCAACACTTCCCTGTCTTGCCTCTTTGTCACTAGTCTCATCTGGAAAGAGAATGGCGTTCATATTGCAAAATGTGAAATAGTATGTATTAGGATGAAACAAGTGTCATTTTTTAAAATGAAAACTGTGGTTGATGTTTCTCCACATCCTTATAAAGCACTACACAATAACAAGTCTAAGCTGGTTGGTTAGTTTGCCTGTTTTCATGTGTTTACTTCACTCTGACTGTGGCGAGAACAGCAAATTCTCCATTACCAACTCCTCTCTGTAAAAAAGGCGTTTTGAAAAAACTCCGTTTCAAATACATTGTTACAATGAACTTCACAATAGTAAGTGGTTGTTCCTATGTTGTGTGTCTTTAGTGTAGGATGATGGAAACAAACATGAAAAAAACTGCACGTTTTTAAAATGTTCTTATGCTAAATATGTACAATTTTGTACAGAGATTCGTTTCTATTGAGTGTAAATGTTTCATAAACATAATAATGCTCTTTTGCTAGACTGGAGCGCAAGATGTACTGGTGTATAATGGTTACTGTTGTATACCAGTAAATGCTATATATGTGTAGAGGCACAATCAAATATGTGTAAAATGACTATGATTCAAATTATTTTGGGCTGATGCAAACTAAATATCTTTTTTGATAGCGAGCTTCTTGTGGAATTAGATGACTTTTTTGAACAAAAGTATATAAATTTATTCCAATACTGATTTCACCCCACCAACCGTATTTATGTATTTAAGTTACAAAGTGCCTGAACCTGAGAATCCGCAAAAAGTAATTAATTTGGCTTCACGTCCATAAATTCTGTGATCAGTTTTGTACACGTTTATGTACCCCCACCCCCTCTTTGTATTTTTAAAGTTTCTCATATGTGTATATATTTCAAATTGTTTTGTTTCTGTCTATGATCAATAAACATTTAAAACAGAATATTGACCCTGTCGCTTTCATTTGACCCTGTCGTTGACCGTGTGTTTTTATTTTTACTGTGTGGTATTGAGAAATGTTACCATAAAGTGTTGATATTTTACCCTACGCAGTTCCCTACTGTGTCACAGTTGAACATGCAATAATGCAATTTCCTTCTCCTGCTATCTGTTATCAAGTGATATCAACTAGTCGACCTCCACATTACCATGTTTCTTCTATCAACTTATCTGCATCTCTAATGCCTGTAAGTGTAGAAGCAAGTGACAGAGCCTAATTTAGTAAAATGCTTAAATATTTGAGTGCATTTTTACAGCATTTGTGTTTTTGTCATTTAACTTTCAGCATTTAGAGTTTAACTCGAGAACAAAGTTTCTGAAGCTATGAACTTATTTCCTTTTTTACACCACTAAGTGTCACACTGTGATATTAACACTACAGATGAAGTTGACTGGTTCTTTTGAATGAAGTATTCAGTTACTTCTGCTTTTTAAAGCAATCACTCAGAAGAGAGACAAAGTTTGATGCCAAAGGTGACAAAGTAGAGTGGGCTTTCCTTCTGCCTCTGAAGAACACTTCATACTAAAATGAAAGACACCAACTAACTACTGTTTCAGCTTCCTGTATTTTAGCTGGCTCTGTAGTGCTGTGAATAAAGCATATGAATATGAAAACAAAAAAACAAAACAAATTAAAGCAAGAAATCCTTTTAGCATAACAACCGCATAAGAAAAAAAAAGAGAGGTTTTGATGGTGGAGTTATATATTGTAAAGCGCTTTGTTCTGTAGCGTTCTAAGATATCATTTGAAAACCATCACCGTAGCCTCACATGTCCCCTACGGATCGAAGCATTGCCTTATTTACATTTTACTTCAACTACTTCAGCTTACCTAAAAAGCAATGCTTTAAAAATTTTACTTGTGGAGATGTTTTGAAGAGTGCTATGACCCTCATTGTTTCTGCATTAAACATAATGCGCCACCAACAAAATTCAGAAATTCTGAGTTCCACCTGTGATTGACCTGAGCTGAGGACACATCTGACAAAATATAACATTACATCTGTAAAGGGGCCAACAGTGATTTGGTCGGTTGTGTTACAGTACAGTGGGTCATTTACTGTCATTGTAATGTCTGTGACAATGGGGAAATGGAGGAGGCCTATTATACAGAAAGACAGGCAGTTTTCTGGTCAAGAGAGAAGAAAAAAACAGAGAGAATGCTCATAGCTGTGAAAAGTGTCGAGTGAAAAAAACAAAAATAGAAAAGAGAGAGTGCGGTTGTCCACTTCCTGTTCACGGCCTTTGTGAGCGTACGACGCAAAAATAGGAAGAGAAACTATTATCAGCGCAACTTCAGGGGCTGCTGCATCCTCGGGGGTTTGTCATAAGTAGACAGAGAGAGAAAGAGAGACAGAGTCACAGGGTGTGCCACAAATTCTCTTGTTATCAGGAGTTTCATTAACAGCCAGAATGAGAAGATCATCAAAGGCCAAGGAGAAGGAGAAGGAGAAGGAGAAGGAGAGGGAGAAGGAGAATGCTAAAAGTAGTCTCCTAACTCCCAAGGAAAATGACAAGATTGGGGATCTGTTGGGGAGAAAGCGTGTGGTAAGTACATGGAGTGGTGTGATAAAGAGAGGTTACACGTAGTGACACTCTTGGGAAACTCTGAAAGGTTTATACCCACGTGTTGGCGTATTTTTTGTGTTCTCATATTTTAACATTGTTGTTAAAGTGTTAAAGTATATTTGAATAGTAGCACATCTAAACGTGCTCTTTTGCTCTGTACGCTGTGAAACATTCGGAGCCCCAATAATCTGGATTATTACACAGGTAAACAGGTACTCACATCAAATAACAGGTATATCACATGTTGAACAGTGTCTAACCACGTTACTCAAATGAATTGAAATATAAACAAAACAAAAAAAAAAAAGAAAAACTCAACTAAAAAATAGCTGAACTCCTCTGGGCTAAGTATGATGCCTTGGTGAAACTGGAGATCCCCATTACTGCCTGGGAGTTTTATCATGAAAATGAAAATAAGCAGTCTGTGTATTACCCCTTTTGAAAGTACCACAGAATTGGGAAATAATGGTGTAAAAAAGCCAGTTATACTGGAAGAAAGACTGAAAAAGAGACTGACTTTTTTTGTTTAGCGAGGTCATGCGAGGTAAGACCAACGCCATACTTCTGATACTGACAACCATGAGATTCGTAGACCTCCAGATCATCTAGAAGATCTGCTCTCCTCCAGAGTTGTGTTCCAGCCCCAAACGACTGAAATTCGTATAAATCCAATAATCAATATAGTACGAAAGTTAAACCAACGGTGTAGAACGTTAGGCTGATTGGGTGATTTGATATTGTTCTTAATCAGATTCTTAGTCAGATTCAGTTTCAGGGCCAGAATCATTTTTTTACCTTTCGTTGTCTAGAATCTAGAAGATTAGGTTATGTTCGCTTAATTACATTAAAAAAAAAGAAAATCTGCAACTTTTTCTCAAGTAGTTGCTCAGAAGAGTGATTGGACTTTGAACATGTTAGATCTTGAGAACAGTTTCTCTGTAGTCTTTCGACCACTGATTAGAACCAAATGTGTCCTGTTAGGGCGGTAATAAATTCCTGTTAGAATGCTGATTGCCAGAAGGACTGTCTACAGCTTACGACTGTATGTGCTGCTATACACAATCGGGAATGTGTGTTGAGAAAATATAGCCTGTACTGGTGATAAGTATACAATCGTTTGTGAATATTTTTCCTCAAAATTCATTAACATGACATAAAACAAGACAACTGTGTTCAAAAGGGCCAGGTAACGTTTCTTAATTCAACAGTTTTACAGTTTTAATATAGCACCCCCACCTGATGCTGTTTCATTTTTAGCTGTCAGGAATGGAACCCATTGTGGACATCTGCTGTCGTAACCCATCATTGACAATGACAAACGGTCTGTGTGTGTTTTGAATGATGTGCGGTGCTCCAGCATGATCTGCCCAGCTGTGGTCTACCTGCATGATTCTTTCCATTCTGCTTCAACCACTCTGATCTGTTTTCACCTGTATACCTGTTGTTCCCTGGACGTTTTTGATGTTGTTGTTGTTGTTGTTGTTGTTGCAGCATTCTTAGTGAACCCTAGACACTGTCATGCATAAAAAAATGAGAAGGGCAGATGTTACTGCGACAGAAAGACTTTCACTCTTGGGACCAATGGTCACACTACTTTCACTTAGGTTGCTTATATTGCCCATTATAACATTCAGTCAAGCAGTAACTGCATCCCCAGACTCCTGTCTGTCTGCTTCACATTATAAGCTATGACTACATATCTTCCTGTCTGTAGCGGCAATCAATCACAGTGAACAGGGAAGTGTATTTAATAACATGGCTACTTAGCGAATAACCATGCTCAAAAATCCAGAAAATATATTTAATCTAAAACACTTGCCAAGTAAAAAAAAGAGAGCAGTGTATTTTACTCCAAAAATATGTAATACAATTACTCTAATTCTTAAAACCTTTTTAAAGTTAAAAATCCAACAACAAGGAATCTACATTAAGATGCTCTTCTAATAAGTTCTTTTTTTTTCTCAAGTTGAGAGAACTCTTATAGTCTCCCATGACTTTTTTTTGCTTTTTTACCTCTCTCTAACTACAGTAGGGCTAGTGAATTGAACACAGTTGTTCTTTTTTTTACTACGGTCAGGCCTGGACAGTGGAGAAAGGGATACATGGAGGTTGGGGTTAAGTGCTGTACTGTAGAGCACAGCAGCGGAAGATCAAATGAAGGTCAGAGGCTTTGGAAGCGCAACTTCAGCTTCCGTGCTAAATCAGCACCTACAGTTCGGCACACAAATTTAAATCCACAACAATCTGGTTCCGGGCAAGGATGTTACATGAGACAGGTTGAAAGTGATCACACTCCACGAGGAAAGAGAGAGACCACTGAACGAAGAAGGTTATTTACATTTATATTTAATCATTTGTCAGACGCTTTCATCCAAAGTTTCTAAGACAACTGTGACAACTTTCTAAGACATTTAAATGCCACACAGTGGTGGAATGACCAAACGCCAAAATGGTGTCCTCTCATGCGTGGTTCCTTGACAGTTGAATCAGTTCAGTCCAATCTGCAGTCGTCCTCACAACTTTCAAGAAGCACTTTAAGAGTAATCTCTTCCGCAAAAATCTTACCGCCACGTCTGCAGGCTAACTGATAGTTCAAATGAGCTATGTTCTAAAACATCACTCGTCTCTCTATGATGTTTATTATTTAGCACTCTCTGCCGATGCTTATGCTGACCTGTGTCTATTTACTTTTTATGATGTAGCTCTATTGACATTCTATTGGTATAACTCAGCACCAACTCTGAGATACTCTATATCTAATGGCACATTATAACTTTACATTGTAGTGTAATGGCTCCTCTTTGTTGTCATTGTGGTAGTATAGCTATAGGTTTTTATAGTATAGTTATAGTTTTGTTGATTATGGTTGACAGCACCCCAACTATTACCCATCTCCACTGCTTCATCCCCCACATTGGGGGTATAGCCTCTTCTCTTGCACTTTTGTAGCTCCCTGTTAATTATCACTGTTCCTACCTATATTTTTCTCTCGTCTACTCTTTCGCTTCCTTCAACTATTCTTGCACTCGCAATGAACTTAGTTGCAGCACTTCCACCACAGCCAGCCCCTTAATAGTCACACGCTTCGAATGTATTTTGCCTCACACGTGAGTCACTTTGGATAAGAGCGTTAGCGAAATGAATAAATGTACATGTGATGTAAATGTACGAAATCCATTCATACAATACGTGCATATATAAACCAGCGTGAGATATTGTGAGAAATAGCGTGACAAAACGGACCATCCTGATCATTAAGCATCATTGTGCAGCTGTGAGGTCTGCCCAGCAAAGGCAGAGAACCTAACAACCAGAGGAAAACTGACGGACTGACGCATGGCCTAGATCAGAACATCCCTGTACCAAGGATCTAACTAATCTCTACGTAATGTCTGACTACGCCTTGTCAAAACATTGGTATACAGCCAGCCATGCAAAGAAAGAAAACAAGCCTAATTTAATTATGGTTTGTCAAGACCATTAGCCTTTGTACAATATGAACTCTAAAAAAAAAAAGCTAAAACAGCCAAGTTGACACATCAGAGAAACTTAGAGAGGAAAGGCTGTTGATGACCTTCACAAGTTAGGATAAAGTTACAAAAAAATATAACCTAAAATATAACCTTCAGTAGAGCCAGTGTTAAACATAGCTGATCTACTGGTCTGGAATACAAACAAATAGCATTTATTACTTCTCTACAATATGCAAATTTCCATTCCATTATAAAATTTAAACAGGAAGAATAATCAAAAGAATTATCAGAAACAGGAACAGTAACAAATACTATGCGCCTATGCTACACCATTCAACCTGCTCACATTATTCAGGTAAAATTTGAATTAAAGAAGGAACTCAATATGCATGAACCATAGGCTGGAGATTGTATACAATGAACCGCCCCCCCCCCCCCCCCCCCCCCATCACACCCCCCATTCATATTTTAACTCACCACAATCTCTCTTTCACGCACAGCTTCACAAAATACTGAAGTTTTTCTGCATGCAACATTTGGGGCAACAACACATTTCTGAAACTGAGTTATTTTTGGAAAGGAGTATTTTGGTCTGATTCCACTGAAGTCCACCGAATATTTTATTTCTAAAAGTCTTTGAACTTGAATCATTTACTTTATGTTCTTTTTATTTGTAAGGGTTTTATATCCCATCATCAGTCTATGGTTGATCTAAAACCTCATGTTTGTTTATGTGGTAAATATTCTCCACTAAGTATGACTTTGACTGAAGTTTAATCAAACCGGCTTGTAGTGGAACACACACACCAACTGTGTAACTCACATATCTTGTCACTCTGAGGAGACCGTGAAAAAAAAGGTATCAGCCCTGGTTTCAGTAACAAACTAATACTCAAGTGATCTAATGTGACATGAATCTTAGCCATGACTGAGCAAGCCACCATTAATCTTTGCAGCCAGGGCGCTGAATCAGAAAAAGGTACTGATTTTAGTTTAACCATGGCATAGACATTTTAACATTTTAAAGTCCAAACCAAACTGTATTGTATAGTTTTTGTGATGTGCAATCAAGTTTGCAATGGAGAATAATTATTGGTGTCCCATGCTATCACCTGTCGAATTGGACTACGTTGGCTACCAATTTTTTTTTGTTGTCTGTTACGAAAGAACAGTCATGCATGTCATTGTGCAGTTGAGTGAATTCTGGAAACCCTAAGACAGAATGTGTCATGTGAAGTGTGAAACACACTCTTTTTACCCCCACCTACTATGTATTCTGAGCTGGCCTGACAGGAAGAGGCGAAAAGCCATTTCCTGTACGTCTATGATGAGAGACTGTTGTTCAGAGTAGAGCTCTGTGTAAACATATTTCCTTAGTGTCCACTGTGCCTTTTAACAAGAAAGTCGCCCGTAGCTTTATAATGCTGGTATCTAACATTTGCTTAGAAGTTAAGAGGATGAAAACACTGCTTTCAATAAAGTAAAGAGTGATTTATTATTCAGTGATTTTCTCGAGTAAATGTATGTTCCATATATTTTTATTTTTTTCAGCAAAACAATTTGTATGTACTAACGCTACTTCAGTATCTACCGAAAGATAAATCATTTGCATCGTCTGAAGAGGTTAACATTTTTGGTTTTCATCTGCTTTTAGTCTCTAGCAACAGCTGTTGTTCAGCTGTACATGGCACTGCCTAACAGTCCAACCAGCTGGAGTCTGCAGCACACTGGAGTGGTGTGCTTTGTGAAGGACAATCCTCTGCGCTCTTATTTCATTCGCCTCTTTGACATCAAGGTGGGGTTTTTTTTGTACCCTCTTTTAACTTTTAAATTTTACCCCCGAAGCATAATTTTCTGTGTTTTATTAATGCTTATGCATCATTTTCGCTCTTTAAGGCAGCTTGATTGCTGATTAAACACAGGTTTATAATTCAATTATGATGAAACCATTTTATTGGTTGAAGAGGGTAGAGTTTGAAACTGGTTTTTGATGCACAGGAGGGGAAGATGGTCTGGGAACAGGAACTGTACAACCAGATTGTTTACCACCGAGCTCAACCTTTCTTCCACACTTTTGCTTCAGATGTGAGTTGCATTCTCACTCATTGGGCTTTTCCTCCACCTAATGGGCATGTGAATTGAGTTTTAGAAAGAGAAGAAACAGTCCAAAGTTATTGGCCTCATACAGTGACTGTGATAATTTGGCTGCAAAACATACTGCCCAACATTCACTTTTGTATATGACAAGCAAGCGTAGATTGTTTTATATTATCTAACTGATGAAATTCGTGAACTCCCTGCTGATTCCCACTTTGAGAATGAATGGCTTAAAAATGTTGTACCATTTAGGACTGTCAGGTGGGCTTGAACTTTGCCAGTGAGGAGGAGGCACAGGATTTCTATGCGAATGTGGAGGAAAAAATTAACCAAAGACTAAGTCGCCAAGGTGAGATCAATGCGATGTTTTCATCTCTCAGTACAAAGTAAAGATTTCTGCATGAACTTTTGCAAATAGCTGTTTTTAGTAAATAATTCTGAGAATTGTCAGACGATCATTATTCCTGTATATCAAAAGTTTAAATTTTGATTTCGTTTGTGAATGTAGTGAGTAAACACACTCATTCTGAAGTTTTGTTCACACATGACCTCTGAGTGTCTTCTGATCTACTGTAGGTAGTACAGCAACTCTTTTGAACAATACAAGAACTGAGAGTTAGCACAGAGTTTAGACTACACAGCTGACTGATGTGAGTAAGTTCAAAGGGGAAAATGAACATAGTATGGGTCAATAATACTATTTTCATCTGCCTTCCATTGTTGGAAATTACAGGGAAGAAGCAACAGTCTTCTGGATCCTTTAGAGGTAAATTTTATTAACACACGTAATGCTCTAATCCAGTGGTTCTCAACTCAGGTCCTGGGAGGCCACTCTCCTGTACGTCTTTGTTTTAACTCTCCTGAGCTCAGGACTGACACACCTTATTCCACTGATCAGTTAATCATCAAGCCAATTTACTATTACAATTTACAATTTAGCATTTAGCAGACGCTTTTAGCCAAAGCGACTTACAATCAGTGCATCAGTCGGATTCCTAATACCTCATAAGCATACATCGCTAAAAAGACTGAGCGTCAATTTACTCCCTCGTATTGCGCCCTGGAATTCTTAGACAAATATAGATACAAGACAAGGTTTTTTTTTTTGTTTTTTTTGTTTTTTTTTAAGGAAGGGGGGTTAGGCTTAGGGGGATAGGTGGGTTCTGAAGAGGTGGGTTTTCAGTTTCTTGCGGAAGATGGTGAGGGATTCCGCAGTCCTAACTGTATGAGGGAGGTCATTCCACCACCGAGGGGCAATGGCGGAGAAGAGACGTGGTCGGGAGGAGCGGCTGCCGGGTTCCCGAAGTGAGGGGACTGTCAGCTGACCAGAGGTCGTGGAGCGGAGGGTTCTAGTAGTGGTATACAGAGTTATTAAGAACTGAAGGTATGATGGGGCGGAGCCTCTTGTGGCCTGGTAGGCCAGTACCAGTGTCTTGAATTGGATGCGGGCAGCTACCGGAAGCCAGTGGAGCGCAGTAAGCAGTGGAGTGACATGAGAGTGCTTAGGGAGGTTGAAGACCAGGCGTGCAGCAGTGTTCTGCACGAGCTGGAGCGGCCTGATGGTGCAGGTCGGTAAGCCAGCCAGTAGGACGTCGCAGTAGTCCAGGCGGGTAGTCCAAGCCCTTGATTAGCTAAATTAACCGTGATAATGAAGAGTTAAAACAAAGATGTGCAGGACAGTGGCCCCCCAGGACTGGAGCTGAGAACCACTAATCCAACAATAAACCATAGATAAATGGTAAAAAAACTGTTATCATCAAAGAATAGAAAATATCACTGTGATACTGATATATAACAAAATATGCAGGCACATTTTTGGTTGATGATGGATGTTATTCAGTAGACTGGACAGAATAGGTGGTTTGTAATCCTAATTTACCTCATTTAAATGCCTAATTTCATTGATTCTGTTACAGATCAGGGACCATTGCCACCAATACCTCCGCCAAATGGTAGGCCAGTCTGTGTGTCAGGTTTACAACTTGATTACGTTCATTTATGAAGCTTGTCACCCAACTACCAGATGTTATTGTTTCCTTAGTCCTTGATTACACAAGGCCTGGACAGCTTGACAACCAGATATAAGAAACATTTGTGCAATACAGAAGTCAGCACATCACTTATTTTATTTTACAAAAAATGTACAGTATTCGCTGATATGTGAATAACATTCATCCAATGTATTTTGTCATATCTTATCTACTAGTTTCAAATTCTGGGCGCCTTCCCATGGCAACTATCGACATACAGAGCCCCGCAATCCAAACTGCTCCCACATCCTCCAGAGGAAAGAAAGAGAAGAAAAGCAAGAAAAAGGGATCAAAATTGTCCAAGTTAGAGATTGGCACACCAAGTGGATTCACGTGAGTTTAGCACACTCAATGACCTCAGTGAATTCTGTGTGAACTCTGTCTTGGTGTTTTAGTCATCACTGAATGGTCACATGTTGTGGTCATAGGCATGTGCAGCATGTCGGCATGGATCCCAACAACCTGGACCCAGACCTGATGAAACTGCTGTCATGTGCTGGCATCAGTGAAGCTGATCTAAAGGATGAAGAGACATCCAGACTTATTTATGGTGTCATTGAAGAGTCTGGTGGCATGGAGGCTGTTAAAGAGGCTATGAACAGACAGGGTAAGTGTCGACCTATTCCCTTTAGAGAGGGATTTTGTTTGATGTCTCCAGTGCTACATGTAAACAAACCTGTTAATTCTTCTAATGTAGACCCGGTTCCACGACCCTCTGCGGGCCGTCAGGGACCACTCCCTCCCTTGCCTCCTGACCCCTCATCAACTTCTGCTCCTGCTCCACCATCCTCTCGAGGTCGTTTAGGACCCCTGCCACCTATTCCTGGAACTCCACAGAGGGGACAATCCTCTAAGTCTTCCACATCGTTACCAGGAAGAGATAACCACACACCATCTTCACGAGGACGTAGTGGCCCTTTACCGCCTCCACCTACTGGGTCCCATCTTCCTCCACCGCCTGGTGGGCGTGGTGGACCTTTACCTCCACCCCCTTCTGCATCTTATCCTCCTCCAACGTCAGGTGGGCGTAGTGGACCTTTACCTCCACCCCCTTCTGCGTCTCATCCTCCTCCAACATCAGGTGGCCGGAGCGGACCTTTACCTCCACCTCCTTCTGCATCTTATCCTCCTCCAACATCAGGTGGCCGGAGCGGACCTCTACCTCCACCACCCTCTGCTTCTTTCCCACCACCACCTGCAGGTGGACGAAGTGGACCTCTGCCTCCACAGCCTTCTTCATCTCAACCCCCTCCTCCATCAGCAGGTCGTAGTGGACCCTTATCTCATCCACCATCTGCCACTCTTCCACCCGTACCACCAAGTGGCCGTAGTGCACCTTTGCCTCCACCTTCATCAGCCTCTTTTCCACCTCCATCATCAGGTGGACGGAGTGGATTTCTGCCTCCACCACCCACAAAATCTCATCCTGCACCTCCTTCAGCAGGTCGCAGTGGACCCTTACCTCCACCACCTTCTGCCTCTTTTCCACGTCCCCCACCAGGTGGACATAGTGAACATTTACCTCCACCGCCCTCTGATGCTTTCCCACCTCCATTCCCAGAGGACTACAATGAATCTTTACCTCCACCTCCTCCTGAATGTGACTTTCCTCTTCCTCCACCTAACGACTTTGAGAATGCAATGCCTCCACCTCCTCCAGCCTCATCAAAGCCTACCCAGGGAGGACCTGCTCCTCCTCCACCTCCAGGTCCGCCACCTCCCCCTGCCCCTGTATCTAGTGTCAACCCACCTCCACCTCCTAGTGGTGGTGCACCACGCCCTTCTCCAGCCTCCACTGGCGGTGGGGGTAGAGGGGCTTTACTCGACCAGATACGATCGGGGATGAAACTCAAAACGGTAAAGACCCAAAAATGTTTTCTTTTTTTGGAATATATTTGTTAAATGATTTTGTTTTTACTGGAGACACTTGTCATTACATCTAATAACAAGTGCTTTTAGATAGCGATATCATGTTATTAACCATTTGTTACCTAGGTGACCAATAATCCCGACTCTGCACCGCCTCCCGCACTGAACTCAGGGGAGGGCATAGTAGGAGCACTCATGATGGTCATGCAGAAACGGAGTAAAGTCATTCATTCATCCGGTAAACATACTTTTACATTTTATTTGAACCTTTTATATTGTTGTGCATTTGCTGGCCTTCTTTTTGTTTTACAACAAGCTATGGTGTTGTTTCATTGCTTGTTTTTCATTGTTGCTCTTGGGAGTGTAAAGACAAGATACTGAGTTGAAAATGTAATTAGCAATTGAGATTATGAGAGTTGCCTCTATGAGCACTGTCAATCTACAGGAAACGTTTTCTCTCTTTCAGATGAGGGTGAGGAATTTGATGTGGAGGATGATGAGGATGATGAGTGGGATGACTGAGCTGTGTACAAAATAACGAAAGGAATGAGAAAGGAAGGTTTGAAAAGGTCTTACGTATCTTTTTGTTACAAACATTAAGAACTGTACTGTATACTTGGTACTGTTACAAGTCAGTCCTCAGAAGAGATTAAACTTTAATGAGTGACTGGAATCTGTTTGTTTTTTTTTTCTATTTGTGATTCAATATGGAATTTTATATAGTTATAATAATATGGATTTTATGGATTCAGTAGCATGGTCCATTATTGTATATTTGAATATGGATGACCTGAGTGAGTCAGGTATTGTAATCAAGAATGTAATTATAAATATATCAGGATTTTAAAATATAAAATGCCACTTATTGATAACACAGTGTAACTTTGACATTAGTAAATACGTGTGTTTTATTGTATTACAATTAGAATTTGTAACAGTGTATATACAGTAACAGCATGCAAATGTCCTTCTTTTCTTGTTTAGCATTGTTGGAATAGGAAATTACCCTAATGCTCTAAAACTTAAAATAGCTTAATGCTTGAGACTTTGGCCTCAGTAGGTGTCAAATAAAACCACCTCATACTACTGGTTCGCCACAGTCTCACTTGCCAAAGCTGTGTAATTATTTTTCAAGATAAAAGTGCAATGGTGTTAACTCCAGTGTTGGGGGAACATATTGCACAGTACCGCATGCCGATTCTGCTTAGCTGCTGCTGTTTTATTTCATGTTTTAAATACGCTTCTCACTGCTTGTGAGAAACCCACAACATATAGGCAGTGATGTCTTTTTTTTTGTTTTATGTGCTATGGTATTCATAGCATGTACAAAGCATTCATTTGGCATACAGTGTATTTAAAATGATCGTGGTTGTGTGCATCAGTTGTTGTTTTTTTTTTTACTGTATTACACAGTAATTCCACTTTTTTTGTTATCTCTGATTGTAGCTGCAGTGGTATATCTGAAGGACAAAAGAAAGTGTATTAAAAACTTGAGGATGTGACCCGCGACCAAGTGTTAAAACAGAGAGTAAAAGAAATTTGCTTTGTGTTTTAATCAACTCCTTATTTTACTGTGTGTTCACTATCTCTAGAGTTATTTACATGATAAATCTCACTTCACTGTTAGAATCCATACTATTCACAAATAATTACATAAATAAAACCAAGGGCTGGTCCCAAAACCCAAGACAGGTTTACTTAATTTCAGAAAGCGTCAGTCATTAGCACGGTATTTTAATAAATATATTTTAATTGCTCACGTAAGTCTCATGCAAAAAAAACAAAACAAAAGACCATCACCCTTGTATTCTAGCCTCTGTTGGGTCATTATGTCACACAAGAATACATACATCTTCAAATAAATATGCCGTACGAAAATCGAGCGTGAAAATCATGTATATGAAGACACAAAATATTACAGTGACATATACATGTTTATATAAACATAAAAAAAGATTTCTTTCCAAAAAAAAACCAAATGGATTTTGGTGACATTTTCTTACATAGGCCATATCTCATTGGTGAATGTATAATATAAAGTGTGCCACAGATTTCCCCCCATTTAGAAAATAGTGCTTTTATTCAACATCCACATCTAGTCCTGTGTGTACTTGGGGGGGGGGGGGGGGGGGGGGGGTGTACTAAAATCACTATTGGAGAAAACCTGCCGATTGCACTGACCCCGAAACTGTAGTATTATGCTGTTACAAGAACTGTGCATTACTGATAGTGTTTCAAAGCTTATAAAGTGATAGAGAACATTTTTTAAATCAAACATTAAGGTGCTTTATCTCCAGTTTGTGAACACAATAGCGTGTGTGTGTGTGTTTTTTTTTTTTTTTCCACTGCTGTCTGAGTACACTCAGACCGAAAGAAAAGATTGCAATATTTTTAAGTAACAAATATCTTAACTAAACAATACCCACAAAAGATGAAATTTAGCTCTGAAACACTTTACCTGTCCTGGCTGTCATAAAACCTAAATTCAAACATCCTGTTCATGAAAGCATCATAGGACGGTTGTTGAAAACCCCTAGCTGGAATGGATCACAACTGTGCCATGGAAACAGAAGAGGAATGAATGTATGCACGGGTGGATGGATGAGTGAATGGTGGATGAAGTGTGTGGGTGTGGTGCACTAATCTCATCCCGCGCTGTGGTTTTGGCTCTCGATATGTCTGCGACTTGTACGCTTCGGCAGCTGGGACTGCTGAGCGGTCAGCTGCTCCCAGTAAGACTGGCAGTACTGGTGGATGAGAAGCACTTCCGGATCCGAGGGATGCGCAGCGTGGGTCTGGAGGGGCGGAGCTGCTTTTTGGCGGCTGTGGTGTCGTCCCTCCTCCACTTCGTCGTCAGGGGAAGTGAGGGCAACAGCTATGTCTCTGTCGAGGATGCGTAGCGCCACCCTCGCCAGCGTGTGTTTAAAGTTGTTCTCTGTGGCGAGGCAGTGGTAGAGACCAGCATCAGATTTAGTCAGAGACTTAAGCAGTATGCCCTGCGGAGTCTTCAGTACTTCTCTGTCGCGATTGAGCTGCACAGAGGAGAAAGACAGCTGTTAGTTACCGTTACACAGAGCGCCATGGTGCTGCACTTGATGTTTTAGAAGTAAAAACATACACTTGGAAAGCAAAATTAAATGAAACTAAAAGAGTTAAATGAACAACACCAACAACAACAACAACAACAAAAAAATCACGAAATTTTCGTACTATTTTCCTTCTGCCGTCTTTCTGATAGAGCCATTTGACTGTAGCCTGCGGGGAGCGGGGCTGACACTCTAGGAAAGTGCTGCTTCCCTCCACCCCAAACTGCACCGTCTCTTTCAGCCGCTTCTCCACTAAAGACGAGACAAGAGGGAAACAATTGTCGTCGGAGCTCATTTTTCACGAGTGTTTGATGAATTCAAGTCAGATTGAAAGCTGTGAGTTCAGCCTTGCTCTTGACAGAGGCTAAATGAGGTCAACGCCGTCTTACCTTTGGCATTGAAACCTCTGCACTGACGAAGTGGGTCACCGTGTTTAACATCCTGCCTCCTGCTTCTCCTGAAAGATAGCAGCATCCAAGAATTTAATTAACAGTACTTTCCACAAGAATTACGTATCTAGAGTGTATTTGGTTAAGGCATATTTTCATATTTTTAAAAATCATTTACATTTAAGAGACACATGTATGGTGAAATGTACTTTCTTGTGATAATAGTATAATCAGACACTAATGGAGTCACTATTACTTCGTACACCCTCTGTTATTTTGAAAGATGTAACCTTTTTGCCAAAATCGCTGAAACACAATAGTCATCATAAGCCTGACCTTTTGGTGGCCTGAGTGAAAGGGGAGCAGTTTTCTCCATCCCAGGCGCAGTACGGGTCTCTGGCCAGGCAACAGTCGGAGCAGGCTTTGCCATAGACACCGCAGCGATGCAAGGACACCTGTGTCAGTCCCGCATCCGATGACACGTACAGCTGTTGCTATGGTGACGTAAAGCAATTAGACTGTTATCACACTGTACACAAATCATTAAGATAACATTGACTGTCAGTTATATTCCACAGCTACTGCATTTAATATTATTTATTGAAAGGCAGCTTACCCTTTTGGCAGATATCTTCATCGTTTTGACAGGAGCTTGCATCTGCAGAAAATGATCTTGTGTTATATCTCTATTACAGCATTTTTGATCTGTGTTTTTTGTTGTTGTTTGTTTTCACCAGTACTGAAGCTTTTCATATCATAGGCAATTTGATATATTTTTTTGTGTGCTTACCCTGAAAACCTCTACTTCTTCCAAAGTGAGTTCTTCCATAGTACTGGGATCTTTGGGAAGAACTATCACCTTCTGGACTGTACCACGGTCTGGAAGTCAAGAGGGGAGACCAAGAGGTTTAGAAAACCAAATGCAAGTTGATGTCACAGTATCATATCAGTAAACCTCTTGCCCGTCTATGGATTATCTGCTTGGACAGACTCACCTGTTCCCAAGAAAAGCACCTCATAGCGGCCATCTACAGCATCTACTTGGTCGACGGTGATAGTAGTGAAGCGATAATCCACCCCAGTACGCACCACAAGGGGGCGCTTGTGTATAGGGTATACCGGGTGGAACATCAGTGGGTGTGTTCGTATGAAGTTTACAGCCTCATCGGAGAACTCCTTTGTGGAGCGTATTCCAGGTGTGAAAGTTCCTCCAGGACACTGAGGAAGTGAGAAAACAAGAAAAAAAATTCACTGAACAGCCTATAAATTGTGTGTGCAGGGAAAAAAACAACTGAAAAGATAACAGAGAGAGTGTTGTTTGGAGTGCTAAAAATGGCTGAATAACTCACAAACAATGATACAAATCCACCACACATTAACGTGCCAATTAACTGGTTGATGAAGTTCGTGCAGTTTGTCTAACAGAAACTCACTGTGCCTGGTCGAGGATAGGGAATCTTGCCCGTGTAAGTTGTCCACTGATAATTGTGTCCATGTTTGTGGGCAAAGGGCCCGTTGAATACATTACGGATGTCTGACATGGAGTACACACAGACGGCAGAACCTTTGAACACTGAGCTGGAAAAGAAACAGAGCATTGCTTATTTCAAATTTCGGCTCCTAAACTTTCAGTATCCACTCAGTCTGTCTAATCCAACACTGGGCCTGACAGAAAAAACCCCCAGAAAACTACTCACCCAGCTGTAGAGAAAACCGCATACACTACAGGATTTCGCTCATCTTGAGTGGGTTGAATAAAAACATCCCCTATAGTGGAAGAAAGAGGTGATTCAAAGCAAAAGATATGTTGAGCTATAAACAGACACACTCAACTAATTCATTAACGTGTCACAGGCACTATTTCAGATACTATATCCGTTGAAACTGTCTTGAAATTAAAAGATTTGTTTTAGTGGAGGGAGTGCTTACTCAGTTCATCAAAGAATGTTTCCACACCATCATCCCCAATGACAGAACACACTAGTCTTGCTTTAAGGAAGGTCGTCCACTTATTCACCAGGGACTTCTGCCCTCCCTCATCATTCTGGTACAAAAAGACACATGAATAGGTGGTCAGCCAAATGACTGTGCCAATTTTAAAATTTTGTATTACTCTGAAAACAAAGTCTTTGATGTCCATGAACTTAGATGTCTCTCCGCTCTGTCACGTTTCAACTATTAAACAAACCAAGCGGACTGAACGTTTCATTAATAACACGAAAAGGAATGCTATCTGTGATTGTCGCTAGTTTATGGTTCCGTGAACTTTTCAATTTCAACTCCTTTCAATCACTTTTCTACAAGTGGCAATAATTTTCTTTCCTTTTTTTTTAGGGGGGAAAAGAAATATAAAATTTTGTGTTCATACGAAACAGAATATCACCACTCAGTCTGTCATTCAGTGAGGGTCAAATGCGTTATGCAAGTACATCCGAACTGCCATTTCAGTCTATGCCAACTGTGCAACCTGTCATCATAGCGCTGCTTAAGCAGTTTGATTTACACAGACGGTTTGAGTTTACCCCCATGACACAGTAATCTCTCTGCTTTTCACCTTTTACACATTCAATCACACTTCATCCCCATCAGACTCTTTTCACACTTCTCTGGATTCTGCGGTGACTGCGGCCAGTGCCATGGGACTGAGTATACTGCTACTGCGACCTTTAAACTCAATGTCACTTCACGTCTTCGCTCTCATCGGTCTCAATATAGGAATAGACTTTCGTTCCTTTCTATAAATGTCCATATCTATAAATTGAATTACATAATTCATTGACAGAATGCCACATTATGGCATTCTATTCTTTGTTCTACGTTCTAAATTCTGTTCTATGCTCATTCTGTGGCGGTCTCTGATGATGGTTTGAAAGGTTATCCACCACAAATATTTTCTGTTAACGATGAACGTGTCCTGTAAGGAGAGTTTGAAGATAAGTGAACAGCTGTAATCTGCAGGCCATATTTTTCTCACCAGACAAACACGTCCGACCCTGGCCAGAACAGTAGGGCTGGCCCCCGCTCCTGCCTCCAAAGTCTTCTCCCGGAAAAAGAAGTAGAGCTTGTCATCATTCCTTTCTGAGCTGTCTGGAATCTGCCTGATCTGGATGAATACAGGCTCTAGAAGAGCAAAGACGCAAAAGGCAGACGGATAGAAGAGTTTATCATGCTATAAAATGATAATGAGAATAAAAAGAGTTCAAAGTCACCATCAAAAAAAAAAATCCTAACCCTGACCTAAATTGATAGGGATCATCGATTTGGCATTGGACTTCAACACTTTTTGTGAGAATGAACTCACCATTTAGCCACCTTGAGTCATACTGCTCAGTCCTAATGGCTGGCCTGCTCCCCATGGTCCTAAAGATCGCTGCATCCGTGCTCATGAAGTCCACATGGACGCCAGCATATAGATTCCCATCTATAGAAGGGAGAGAGGTTTTGGTTTGACGAGGGCTTTTCAGCTGACTAAATGCATGCCAAAAAAGCAAAGACAGATCTCAGAAGTGATGTCAAAAAGTGAAAGTTTAAGATGTGAAAAAATGTTCCAAAACATTTAGACTCACTGATAAGAGCAGCTACATTCTCCTGATTTGGATCATAAGAGCATTTGCCTTTCCCAGAATCTACAAATCCAGGAACCAGCCTAAACAGGTAATCCTACCAAGATAAGAGAGAAGTGTGTTGTGATGGAGATAGCTTGTCAAAAATTAATTTCATCCTTTCACCACTGATCAACTTAATTCACTTTCACACATTTTCCCTAATCAAAATTGAGAACGTGATCTTGGAACTAGAAGTAACTTTGGGGTGTACACTGGAACACCATGGCCCAGTGTACAGTTGTTGACTCAGATCATGTGACAGATGATGCGTTTGTACCTCAGCTCTCCACCCCCTGTGTATGAATGTACAGATGGGTCTGTAGGCCCCGGTGCCGCAGGCATAAAGGTGTGTCCGGTTCCACGGCTCAATGAGACGAACAAAGTTGGCGCATTCGCCCTAATAAGCACGGAATCAAGATCAGTATTATACGCAGATGTTGTGTTCTCGTCAGTAAAAACTTTTCTTTTACTTGATTTCTTGGCATGGTGAAAATGGCTTCTGAGGGAGTGAGGGATTCAGCTTAAAGTCAGTGGGAGATCTTTTGTTATCAGCTCCAGTGTACTCACATGTCTGCCTTTTCCAGTCATCTGGCATTCACCTTTTCTCTGGGCAGTGGCAGGCCAATGAATCTGTGGGAAAGCAGGAGATCCATCACATGCACTGACAGCAAATACATGTATGAAGAAACTGAGAAGACTTTTTAGGGCTGCAATGAGCGTATGCAGGTTTAAGAAGATGTGCTGTTGTATCTGGGGTTTTCTTGTTTGTTTGTTTGTTTGTTTGTTTGTTTTCTTACTATGAGAGGCTCTTTGTTGACATTCTGCATGTCCAGAGACACCAGGTACTCGCGACTGCCCAAATATAGCCGTCCCTGGTCCTGGTCCATGTGAAGGATTCGGTAGTCACTGGTGTTGAAGGAGAAGCTGAATGGCCGGGCTGTTCGTGTGTCCATGAGCTCTAGGGGACGGGAGGATTGTGGGAAATGTAGTCATTTTTTTTTTTTTTTTTAATTAGAAGCTACAAAGAATATTGCAGTCCTTAAATATGAAGGACTGTCCATGAACAAATATGTGGTCATTGAGAAAAATGATCAATAAAAAAATGATAAAGATATCTTTAAATATTGACCACTAGGGGTCCTGTATTGTAACAAAACCTCCTTTTACTTCAGTTGATATACTCTAAAATCAGAGGCATGCCCAGAACCATTCCTGGAGATGTGAATTCCTGTTGTTTTTTGTGCTCACCTCTTAGGAATCAGAAGTGAGCTTAACAGCCAATCACAGACCAAAGTTATTAACTGACTTAAAGAAGAACGGTTCTCCTGAGGATTACATTTCAGGAAATTCCACTGCTCTGGACCAACATTTTGACTTCATGTTGTAGGACAGGGGTTTTCAACCTGTGGGGCCTGCCCTCCACTGAGAGGAGCGCATGAGCAGCTTTCAAGAAGGGGACGCAAGATTAGGAGATTTTTAGGCGCAAGCTGGCAAGTACAATGAAAAAGGGGGGTGGCGGGGGGGGCATATGTCGAAAATGGTTGAAAATTTCTGTTGTAAGATGTACAAAATCTGTGGTGGGGGTGAAGTACAGGTGGGTTTGGCTAAAAAATGCCAAGCTTGTTGTGTAAACAATAATACAAAGTCCTGGAAGACAGCACTGAAAAAGACAAATAGGACCCAATCATCCATCTATTAAAAAACATCTCCAGTCATCCATCTATAAAAAGGCCTTGATCTTTGCAGCTAATTCTAGAAAATTTTACCCAAGGTAGTGATGATGAACTAGAAAGTGACAGTCTCCAGAAATCTTCGTGGAACAATTTAAAATGTCACAGTGCCGGCCATAAGACCTCTGGTAATTTCAGTCACGCAGAAGAGCAAAGGAAAAGAATGAATTTTCTGAATCTTTTCCATATATATCATAGTGGACTCCTAAAAATACATATTGGGAAAGAATTTAAATAGCAAAGTAATACTTCCTATCAACTAATACCTACCACTAATAAACTATTAACTGAATGACATACACTAGAATGCATTGTTTGTGTTTGTCTTAATGGTCAATAATGGGAGTCAAATCACGGGAAATCCCAAAATGAACTACTACTACAGGTGCCATTTAATCACAAGACAGAATCAGTAGTAGAAATCCACACTGTAACAGAACAGTATCCAGATCAGAGATGGGTCTAACCAGCATTTTTATTCAAGTCTGACGTATTCCACAATGAACAGAAATAAATGCAGAAGTCAGTTGAAGTTGACCTTAGGCCTTTTTCAGGCTACTGATGAGCTTTTAAGAGCTGAATTTTTCAGACTTTGACCTACAGCTGAGCGTATGCTGTGGAGCTTAATGCAACCCTAATGCTTTTCTCTGAAGAACGGCTGCCCACATGCACTGGAACCCATTTTCACAGCCCATCTTTGTTCATGCTTCACTGTACATGTGCAGTAAGCCAAGTAAGCCTCACACCCATGCATTCAAAAAAAGAGAACCATTCCCAAATGGCACACATATATATTCAGGGCTCATACACACAGCTGTTTTTTTCTCTCTCTTTCTTTCTTTCTTTCTTTCTTTCTTTCTTTCTTTCTTTCTTTTTTAATATGACATAAATATACTCTGTACATGTAATCTAAATATAAATAACCTTGTGCCCTGTAACAGAAAACTGTTTGAATTTCTGGTTAGAACAGATTACACAAGAAGAAATCAGAATGAAGAATTACAATAAGGAGATAAGAAAAGGGAGTTACTACACCTTTCATATTGCGAAATGTTTACACGGGTATTAACCTTTAGGTGTACATTCCCAAGGAAGTGTCAGCACCTCCTGCTTGATCCATGAAGCCTGGCTTTTCCTTGAAGGTCGTAACTGGGAGTGTTTACCTTTTGTTGGCTGTATTCCATTGGAAGTGTTTGGGTTCAGGAACTGTACCCGGTTTTGATGATACGCTTGTTCTAAAAGCATTCTAAAGATTCTAAAAGAGTCTATGTGTTTACAGGATGCAGAAGCCGTGACACTAAAATAAGTCTCATTACTGGCCCTCCCGCAGAGACAGGACAGGGCGCGGGAGAAGGTTCCTGGAAAGAGTACCGCGTTCTCTTCCTTTAGGGTAAACACCGGACACCCGGTCACTGCCCAACTTCAAGTGGGTCAGGGAGGACGCTGTCGAAAGTTCAGCCGCTGATTGAAATTTAGATACAAACGGATTACGTAAGCAGACACAGAGGTGACAGACGCCTATCCACACGTAGAAGTTTTGATCTGAGATTTCTCTCTTCATTCCTGAAGGAAGAAAAACCCGCTGATTTCGAAACATGCATTGAATTCTATCCTAATTCTGTTAACGCTGGCTCCCGTGAGATAAGTCTGTTGATTTCAGGTTAACACAAGTTGTGAGAATAAGTTATCGTGAGACTTATCACATCTCTTGATCTCTTACAGTTTGGTGCTCTACGTTTGGTGGTGAGCCGTCAGTCATCGACCACATTCACGAGAATCTCAAAAAAAGACCCTCCCCCCCTGAACAGGCGCCTGTGAGACAAAAGCTGTCCCTGTCACAAACAATGAACAATCTATCTCAGACGATGGCAGAAAAGACAGACAAGGCCGAGTGAATTGCAATTTTCCGTCCAACTGTGTGTGTGTGTGGGGGGGGGGGGGGTCGATATCAGTTGAGATCTGTCATAGGGAGGTAAACAGACAAGCTGAGGGGAGTATGAATGTGAGGAAAAGAACAGATCCTTGACATGAGTTTTAGACAAATTGAGCACTGCACATTACGATGACGTGTGAGAAGTGGGGGGGAAAAAAAAAAAAAACACAGCTCTCGGTGTGGGAACACATCCAGGTTTGTGGAAATGTAGCTACACAATTCAATGAATCATCTATGCAGTTGTGTGGCTCTGAAGGAGGCCTGACTACACTTCATCACACAGGCTTAAGCAGGTAGATTAATGTGATAACTGACTTGTTCCCACAAGCTACCAACAGAACACACAAAGTTTAATCACCACAAATCTGTTTTCATTGTTAGATCACACTTTTAAGGGGGTTTTTTTCAGTTGACTTTTCATCCACTCAGTTTTGAGTTGCTTTACTGTGGACTAGGGCTTAACCTAAGAAATCATATCAAGTGCAACAGGAGTATTGCATTTTTCAACATCCTCTGACAATGTTATCCAATGTACACCACAATTAAGTGGAAATGAGCTCACCAGTAGCAGGGCAGGATTGCAGATAAAGACCATAGTTTGTCCAAGAAAAAAGCTATCACGCTATAGACTGAACAAGAACTATAGCTGGAAATATAATCATGCTCTTAAAACAGTAGGAATTTATTCTCTTGGTATGAAAATGATTAAAATATGATCAAAATGAGCTTCCTGAGGCTAAAGGGCAAGTATAGATCTATCCAGACTGGCACAAACACAGTTACATGTCACTGAAAGATATATGGGAAATTACTGCTTAAAACCTCAGGACCTGGAAGAAAAAGTGGAAGAAAAAGTGGCATACTGCTGTGCTTATGTGCAATCTGAAGGCTTACAGCAGCTTACTCAAGATTTAACACTAATCTCAACAACCAGTGAGTGTTAACCACAAACACTCCTCTTTTCTGTGTGGACCCGTTTTAGCCTGTGGATCAATAAAGCGCTAAAGCTAATGTGTGAAAGAGCCTTCAGGGTGACCTGTTTGAGTGAAACGTTTTATACCTCTGGTGAAAAGTGCATAAAAGATCAACACACATATGCAAGGAGACTCATAAACTTGAAGTATTTTAAAGGAAGAGCTGTTTTTCGCTTGCTACTCCTTCATAAAGCCTCCGTTAGCTACATTGTAAATAAGTAAATCTGGAAACAGGTATTATTCACCACCACAAGAGTATGATGCATTTGTACTCAAATTCTGGATTCCCCCTTGACTTTACATCGTATAATTTGCCATATTGCTTTGGCTGGCATAGTCTGCTATCTGAGAAACCGCAAGCTGTAGAGGTGTATTTTTGTGAATTTGTCATGACACAAAAGTATTCAAATCCCTTCCCACAACTCATCATTCCTAACCTAATATTGTTTGATCTGTCAGAAGTGCGTAGGATTCCTCAAACTTGATTCAGACTCTTAATTCTTATTTACGCTCAATGTGTTTCAGTGACTCATCCTTAAACATGTTTTTCAAATAAAGGGCCTCTATAAGTGTTAGTGTGAGTGTCTGTGACTCTGTGACTCTGTGTGTGTGTGTGTGTGTGTGTGTGTGTGTGTGTGTGTGTGTGTGTGCACGTGCATGTGTGAGTGTGTGCGTGTGTGTGTGTGTGTGTGTGTGTGTATATGTGTGTGTGTGTGTGTGTGCCAGGGGAGTGTGGGTGTGTGTCATGGAGGTAGAGAATGAATGGGAATAACAGAAACAGAACATAATAACTCAGGATGACTTTGATCAAAGTCCATCCAGGTGTTTGAAGTTACAGAATTACTAGTGAGTTTCCATAGTCCGGTGGTGATTCAGGGTTTGATGAAGAAACAAAACAAAACAAAAACAAAAAAAAACAACAGAAAACAAAAGTATGTCTTTAGTAAACATAAAGTGTGAAACAAAAGAGTATGTATTGGTGCGATCATCCAGATGTGTGCTTGTATGTATGAATGTGGTTGAGGTGGAAGAGGCACAACATCCAGCTTTTGTTCTCAGCCATGAACCTTCTAACAGCAGACAGGAACTAAACAAACATACATACACCCCCCCACATTTGAGTGATTATACAGTTGGAGTGTGTATGTGTGTGTGTGTGTGTGTGTGTGTGTTGTGTATGACAGGGAGAGAAAAAGAGCAACAGAGACACAAAAGACAACGTTTGTTTATTCTTTACCTTTGAAGGACAAGTGTACCCTTGGAGCAGACTGGAGCATGCAGGACATCCTGCAAACAGACAGGCCTAACAACAGAAGGAGTTGGGTTTCCATGGCAGTCATGGTTATTCTGACACACGCAACCTATAGATACCTGCACAAAAGAGAGGGGGGGGGGGGCTTTATTATTATTATTGGAGAGGGCGGGAGGAGGAAGAATGACAAAACCAGGACATATAAAGAAAGACAAGAAACAACAGGGCAGAAAATGAAACATGAAGTAAACAGAGAAATAGAGAATAGAGAGATATACTGAGAGGTAGGTCCAATTAAATAGCAGGTTACCCATGTTTGGGTGTATATCTGAACTTACTACTGACCCTAATTGGATTTACTTCTATGATATACAACATTTACAATGTACATACTGTATATATATGTTTGTGTGCGTGTGTCCATATGTGCGTGCATGTGTGTGTGTGTGTGTGTGTGTGTGTGTGTGTGTGTGTGTGCATAGCAAATGATAGTCATAATATTTGGCTGCCTGATGTTATTTATTGAATAACAGATGCTTCTGTCATGTTCTGATCACATTACACGCAAGCAGAAGTGCCAATTGCCATTCAGTTTGAGCATGCACCAACGGTTTGCCTTACTTTCTGACTGCTGCCAGTAAAAAGGGGGCAGTGGTGGCATTGTGCAAAATGCTGCCCAGCAAAAGGAGATTAGAATGGTATGTGCCTTGGAAAAGAGAAGGTTGCCAGATCACAGGGGAGCTGCAGCAAATCCCTGTCACATTGTCCCACTTCATAACTTTTACCGGAGGATCCCCACAATCCACCAGAGACAAAAGGCGACAGGTCCTCTTTTAGACTTTTTCCATCTACTTACTGGTTCTTTGTCCTGTTTTATGACATCAATGGCCTGGCATACAGATAGATTATCATAACTTTACATAGACCACAGGGTTTCACTTTCAACAGCTGCAGTTTTCGTTCAGTGTGTGCAAGATAAATGACCCGTTAACTGTGCCATGAACCTGTTCGAATCCAGCATTTGGTCATTTCATATCACTGGTATTTTTGTCATCTTACAACACTAACTGGATGCCATTATCATTGTTATCACTGATTTATCATCTGTATTAAAAAGCAACAGATCAAAGTAACTTGACTAACCATCTCTTAGCTGTGTTTTATTTAACTGAAAATATCCGTGATGGAGTGTTAAGCAAAGGAGTTAAATAGGTGTGACCATTTGACATGAATTCGATCTCTGTTTAAATAACCTACGGGTGCAACTAACTGATTTGATCCTGAGGCAGAGTTATGTTTAATGACATCCTTTTGAAGTCGTACAGATCTGATGTGAAGTCTGCCAAATGACCTGATTTGGTTTTTACATTCAGACTACATCTAGAGGCTTGTCGAGGAATGCACTGCATGTCCAAACTGCATGACATTAGGGAGGAGAAAGAGCAGGTGAAGACAGTAAAAAAAACAAAAAGAAAACTGTGAGTGAAGGAGAGAGAGTGAAGGAAAGCTGGTTGAAGTATTAAACTGTTGAAGACAGAGTATGTTTAGAGTAGGTGAGAGAATATAACCCACATTTATTGTAACGTGTTTTATAGGTAATATAAAAGACCGGGGATATAGAGAGCAGAGAGGTGGAAACTTAAGCAGGAGAAGATAAATTGGCAGGAGCTTAAAGGATGTAGAGGAATAAGCAGTGTCTGACAAGTATCAGGAGCGTGCATCTATTGGCCTGCACCCAATAAAGCAAGTGGTTGGAACAGAAAAAAAGCAGTAACTAATTTTTATCTCTTCTTTATGGTCATTGATGCATTCATAGTAGGCTGGAGATGTCAAATTTCTTCTTTTTTCTTTCTCCCACTAATTACTCTCTTTCGAATGCTCTATGTCTTGTTGATACAATTCAGGATCTCTGTATGATACGATTTTCTAGTAATGACTCATTTGGATATTTATAAACACGTGCCATATACCAAGATGTTGTTACTTGTTGGACCTGGCAGAAGTTTGACAAGAAGGTGTGGTAAACAGAGGTAAAACGCACACACACACACACACACACTCACACACACACACATACACACACACACACACACACACACACACACACAAACAAACACATACATACACACACACACACAGAGAAGAGAGAGTGCTGTCATTGGGGATGTGAGAACTCATTGGCATATCTGTGTGGAAAAGTTAGCCCGAGGCAAAGAAAAAGACTATAAAGGTCAAAGAGGGTCATGTTTCCGCCTGTTGAGGGGAAGTCCCAATCCACATCTTTTTACCTAACACCTGATCTCCAGAGCCAAAAAGTCAGCACAGCACAGTCAGTACTCAGTTCTCAGGAAATCCCAGTTCTAAAGAGCCCAATCAAACAAGAGACCTAAAGATAATTATTCAAAATAAACCTGTTCCTGAAAAAAAAAAATTTGCTTTGATGTAACATTAGAATGTTTTTACAAGGTTATAAATGACATGGTAATGAAATGATTCTAAGAGACGATTGTAGGATACACAATGTCTTTCTAAGTTCCTTGTCTCCTTTGTAATGTAAAATAGCTGCTTGTTAAAGGATTCGGTCTGGGTACTTTTCCCTTGGAACTCCTGAAAAAACATTTTTGCCTTACCTCCTGAAAAACATTTTTGCCTAAGTTTCCTGGGAGACATACATTCCCCCAATTAAATGTACCAGGCCAGACAACCCCCCCCCATCCCCCAACACGCACACAGACACACACACACACACACACAGGCAAAGACACACACACACACACACACATCTGAATCCAACAGAGAGCCAAATGTGTGCTGGCAAAGTAATAGAGAAATTGAAATTCAGTTTCCTGAAGCAGTGCAAGACCTTCCATGATCTCTGGTCGACATGGCTGGATGACTGACAAGCAGCAAGTGAGATACACCAACTTATCACTCCAGCATCTACTGCGGGGAACACTCCCAGTTTCATTTTTTTATATTGAGAATCTATATCTAAAAAGAATTTATCCCTTTAAATAAAATTTGATTTATTACTTGGTTGACTCAAGGAACATGTAAAAAGCAAATAAGAGATGTTGTAAAATGCCACACAAGTGATTTACTCAAAAGATTTGCAGTGAATCATTTTGACTGGACGGCTTATACTTTTCACTGCTCACACGTATGTAGGCACACACAAAAACACATGCACAAACAGTCGTGTGCGCGGGCGCGCGCACACGCATGCACACACGCATGCACACACACACACGCACACACACACACATGCACGCACACACACATACCTACATCAAGTAATGCCAGCCAGTAACTATTAACTGTTTTAATATTGTTCGTGTTGCAGTGATGCCATTGTATATAATAAGTAAACTGTATGTATAATGTGTGTGTGACTTTTTTTTCAAGAGGGAATTAGAGAGTTTAGTTAGAGGTAAGAGGTCCATTTGCAGCTTAAACTGTTCATTGGGAATTGGCAGGTATAAACAGTTGGACTTTCATGTAAGCATGTATTATGCATTAGCACTCTGGCAGAATGGATGGTGTATGAATTATGAATACTAAAAGCCCAATCTATGACGTCCACTGCATTGCCTTCCTCACGGGGTATTCATAAAAAAATTCTCTGCCCTTATGTTTTAAAATAAAATTTAAAAGTACGTAGGAAAAAAAACGTTTTTAAGTGGTAGCTCCAAGGTAGATTTTGGGTTACAGCTCTCATACTTTGCTAAAACAAACTATAAATCAAATAACACTGAAATAACACTGAATAAATTGCATTTCCCCCTAATATTAAGTCCCAAATGATTACAGAATATTTTGTTCGTCGAAACACTCATGTTAGTTTCTGAAAAATTGACCCATTGAAACTCTTTCTTCGTGTGTTATTCAATTAAATCAGTAACCGACCCTCGGGCTTGTCAGATAGAGATTTGTAAAGTAGTAAAATGAAGGCAGTTAATAGAGTGAAGAAAATTTGGGTTCTGAGAACCTCGTGGGCACATTTTCCGTGTCAGCGTTAGCGGAGTGTTGGACTATGTAACGCGCAACGAAAAGTCAGCCTCTATGCAGAATAAACGGCCTGTGACATCATTACCAAAAACAGAATTAATATAATGAAACTTATTGATTGCTCACCTTTTCTAAAGTTTGATTCTAAAATTATAACTGGGCTATAGTTTGTGAGGGGAAAAAAAGCCGACAAGCACTTTACAACTCACTCTCTCACTCTCTCTCTCTCCCCCTCTCTCTCTCTCTGTCTCTCTCGCTCCCTCTCTGTCTCTCTATTTCTCTCTCTCTCTCTGTGTGTGTGTGTGTGTGGCTACTACCTGGTGTCTAGTACCAGAAAAAAGACCCGGCACTCACTTTTTGACGCAGGTGAGATATTATCGCCACATTCCTTGGCTTCACGCAGCACAGAGTTCTCTTCTCTCTTCCTTGATCTCGACAGAAAAACAGCAATATTTAAAAATCCCTTAAAGCTCCTTTAATTCTTCAAAAAATCTAGAGTTTTCCTTGAACTCCTGAAGTCTCAACTGCTCCAAAAATTCGAGAACCACCTGATCACGAACTCAGAGCGGTGGATTCCACTCCAATAGACCACTTCGTAATCTCCCGTGCCGCAAAATTCTCGTTGTTATCGATTAAGCTACAAAGATAAAAGCAACAAATGGCAAGTAGTCTTCTCCTGTTGTGTTGACAGCATCTCCACTTGTTTGTGTCTGTTTTGAGTCGAAAGTGGGGGGAAAAATCACAGTTCTTTGGCAAGGTAACAACGTGAGCAGAGCAAAATTTCCAGAGTTCATGTAGTGGCAGGTGCTGAGATCTGTACTTCAATACACTCCCACCCTCCTCTATCCTTGTCACACTCCCAGTAAAGCTCCCGACAAAGTATGGTTAACCCATTAGACGCCAGATGACATAACGACAAAGAGCACAAAGAGGTGTATTTACATCAGCATTCTTGAGAAGTTAATTCATAGTCCAATACATTATCATGGCTGTCATTGCTTTTTGCTAGTGTTGTTGTTTTTGGTGTTTGTTCTTGTTGTTGCGGTTGTTGTTGTTGTTGATGATGATGATGATGATGATGATCATGATGATGATGATTGTGGTAGAGATGAACAGTTACGGAAATTGCATAGAGAAAAACATAAGAATACAGTTACAGAAATTGCATAAAACATACTAACTCAGAACAGTTTCATTAAATTAATATAAAAATTATAAGCCTTGCTGTATCACAAAAACAAGCAAATTATCTTATTCCTGGTGCCATCTTTCAAAATGTTCTATTCACTGACGATGTTTCTTATGTTTCTTATGACGTTTCTAACCATCATCCTTTCAGGAAAAGTATCTAGGCATTTTGCCTCCAACTGGGCAGGTGTCATTGCTCGGCCTACAGAACATTGAATTCGCCTGAGTGACAGCTGACAGGGGAATGAGCTGGAGCTGTCTGCAGTCAAAGCATTGTCACAACGGCACAGTCAAAAGGGCATACAAGAAAGTATTCGAAAATTCCGAAAATTCCTGGCTGTCCGAAGCCGCGACTCACGACAACGGAGACAAAAAAACATTGAGGGGAAGGGTCTGGGAGAGGACTTCAGCTTTCATACCAAACTGTGGCCATTCAGTGCCGTTTTTTTGAAAACTGCCTGCGGTTTCTTTCCTTTCTGTGACCCGAACTGCCATTGCCCGAAACAATGAAAGATGAAATCAATGAAAACAACCCCAGCTGCGGTACGGAATGCGACGACGTGGCAATTCTGTTTATTTTAATTTGTTGTTTCCAGTTGTTTTAGTTGTTTAAAGTGACACGCATTTAATGTGAGAAGATTATTTAGGTGTACATTTTAAGATTAAGTTGAGGCCTCTATTGACGTGTATTGAACCCATATGGTCCTGAACAGGTCGCTCTTAACAGATTCGTAGATGTGTTTTAGACCATTAATTCTTGTTTTAATTCAGAATGGGGGAATTTCCTTATATAACTTGCATTTCAGACATCGCCCTTTTTTGATGATGTATGTTTCTACACAACATCATCCCGCTTTGTGTAGCTTCCTTTGTGTTTTATTGGTCTTTTTCTCTGTAGTAGCTATTCTGCGGATGTGGAGGTGGTGTCTGCTCTTAAACTTGGTCCGCGGGGGGCATCCCTAGGATGTGACTCATGTAAGCATGAGCTCAGTTCAGGTTTCCGTGCGCACTCAAAATGGCACTGAACATCTCCGCACCGGACCCTCACCCATTCACACGGGTTTCTTGCGTCATTACGGGGACAGACCGCTAGCCCAGTGGTTTTTACGTCTGACGGATATCATGAGTTGGTTAAGAGGATTTCCTAAAACTGAGATGTGCTTGCCATAATTTACCACACACCGTCACGAATTTAGTATTCATATGAAATTAGATAGAAAATTACGTGAAAGCCCCCTCATCAAATGCTAACATTTTACCTTAAATGGTCCAACATTTCGTTGTTGGACTATTGACGCGTTGCTAATAGTTACGTTTTGTGCTGTTGTTGCTGTTTTTGTTGATTTCTCACTTTTTAAAAATTGAAATCTACTATTTTAGTATGCTTGTCTTGTGTCATTGTAACCGTATAACTTGGTTTTTGTTAGAGAGTGTCTTAGTGTCTTTGCAGTTGACATCTGCAAGCTATATCTCCAAACGGTTTCTAAAACACAAGGACAGTACACAGTGTACAAAGCATAAGTGTAAACATTCAGCAATTTAAATGTTTCTCAAACGTTTTTAATATTTGATATTAAAGATTTGTTATATTAATGTCTCCTTTCCTTTTTGAAAAAAAAAAAAAAACAGGGGCCTGAATTCAGTAAAATAAGGGATAATATAATTTTCCTTTGAGCTCAAAGAACTGGGCCGAAAAATCATTTCACAATCTTTTGATGTTAAACATCAAACTGCAGTTTTCTTTTGTAATGTGTAAAGAATAATTCAGCATGCCTGCAACAGGTGCTGAGAGGAACTATAAATCTCACGCTTAGATAAGTATCAAAGGACTTGAAGTTATAAAAACATCATTTACATGAGACATGCAAACCAAGTACTCATTCAGGTTTGTGCTTGTATGGGATGGGTGTGTTTTAAAGGTAGGCTGATCTGAATTTCACTAAAAAGGTGATATCCATCTCCCAAAGGAGTGTGCCACATTTTTACTGTCCCAGTTCCTCTTTAATACACCAGCACTCTCAGACGCAGACAGACACACACATCCAGAGACACACAGACGCACGCACACACACACACACACACACACACACACACACACATACACACACACAAATTAAGTTTACCCATCATTCTTCCTTACCTTAGGCCTATCAGCATCATTAGCAAGAAACAGCAAGAACAAAAGATGAGATGTGAGATATATAAATGTGCTGTTCTCTCTCAGCCAAAGAAAACATTACAGGCTCCCAGGAGAACCAACAGCTCGTGAATCACAATCCAAAGAAAATCAGGAAAAGGAGAGAAATAAGAAGGGAGAGATATGTGTGTGGGGGAGGGGGGGGGGCTTTAGGGACATCGGAGAGAACAGTACTTCTGTCTGTAGCGCTAAATCTCTCAGCACTTTGGTGTTAGCCTCAGGGAGACCAGAATAGATGAGCGTGGTAATGCTAGAGCTCATTAAAGATGGATGTTCTGTGGCCTGATTTTGGGCTGATAAAGGTCTACAGAGGTGCGTTTCTCCATTCCGCATGCATTTAACATTCCATTTCATTCCATCTTCATTACTCCTGTAATCAGTCTGAGAGATTTGGTTTTTTCTCTCTCTCTCTCTCTCTCTCTCTCTCTCCCTCTCTCTAGGAGGCCCAGGGCAAGTTGAAAGGCAAAAAAAGTGTGGACCAAACAGCACTTAACTCACACACAGGACTTCTGTCAGACACAGACAGGCTCACAAGAGTCTGTGGTATGTTGTTCATCCACAGTGAGTAATAGGGAAAAAAGCATTGTATATGTAAGGACCACAAGAAAAAAAACTTGACTCTGTAGAGGCAATCTTAGAAAATTGATTTTTAGTTCTAATCTTAGACAGTCCATTTGCACTTGTATAAACTAATCTGAATTTTAAAATGTGACTTAGAGGTCAAAGGATGAGCAGAGGCCTAGGGGCTTTAAACACATCGTGGATTTTAAACGTTTGAAGTCTAATTTCTATATAGGTTTATAGGCTCATAATTATTTAAACCAAAGCCTGAAAATACATTTTTTTGTGTTTGTTAATGGATTGCACATGGAAATGAGAATGAGCTGATCTGTTTTAGATGGAAACAAACACATTTCTCCGCACAAACAGCTATTGAAGTTGATAGATTTAAATACTGGCTTTTTTTTTTTCTTTTTTTTTGCAAAGAGCTGGATGCTGTTTCACATGACATCATGCGAACGAAGTCTGTATAATTACGCATTAACATCATCTTGATGATCCAAGAGTGTGTTGGTGCTTTGAAGTTCTGCCCCCATTCTGAATCAGTGAGGGGTAGAAAAATATGGCCCTCAGATGAGCGGAGGGGAGTGTTGGGCCGCTTAGAGAACTCATGCATGTCACTGTGTGCGATTCTTCTGATAGAAGTCATCCATCTGCACAGTAGGACTGTCATGAGTAAGGAGGCCCAGTTAATTAACCCCACCATACATCTCTCTCTCTCCTTTCTCCTCTCTCTCTCTCTCTCTCTCTCTCTCTCTCCCTCGGTGTCTCTCTCACTCTTTCCATCTCCCACGCTCATGCTCTCATTCATTACCTCCCACATTCTCCACCACACATGCTTTGTCTTTCTTATTTTTCCCTTGCTCTCTCTCTCTCTCTCTCTCTCTCTCTCTCTCTCACTGTACTTCCTTTCTCTTCTATTTCATCTCAATTTGGTTTTGTTTTCTAAATTCTCCTCTTCTCCGTCCCGTTGCTGTGTCTCCGTTTCTTTGTGTCTCCTTTCCATGTGTGTTTTTAACACACGTGTGGAAATGTTTGACATGTATGGAAATGCATGGAAACATTTGACAAGATCTTAAATTGGTACAAATAGAACTTTCCTGACATGAACAGTACATCTCCTACTCGTGCACAGAAATTCTACGTAATTCCATTGTTATCGGGTATGAAGCAAAATCTCTTTGTGTAGCTATGGTGTATTCCATTTTGGTGCAGAAGTGCTCTCAACAAAAGATGCCTTTTGAGTGGTCTATGTTTTGACTTTTCGTGATCAATAACATGGAAACAATCTCCATCACTAATTCATGCTCCCACTGTGAAAGCTATCGTGATTTAAAGGTCCACTTCAAAAACAGCTTATGAAAAGGAAGAGAGGTAAATAGACTGGAAAGGAAAGGAAATTAAATTATTCAGTTATTATTTCAAGGCACAATACTCCATACACACATAACCGGAATCAATGCACTTTATAACATGAATAGAGAGATCAGGAATTCTATGTTGTGTCAAAGGGCAGGGGAAGAAGACAAATTGCCACCTGCCTCTAGAGTCTATGTTGAGGAATGATATCACAAGCCAGCAATTCAAAGGGGATTTGACATTTGCCTCTATTCACAAGAGGTCATGTGTGTATTGTGCGGTGTCACCGAAGTAAGCCGTGCGCTCATTGGCTACCATAAGAGGAAGACCCTCTCTACGGCGTGTCTCATCGGCCATGTTTGAAGTCAGGACAGGTCTTTGCCAGTGGAATATTTATAGCCTTGCATTAGGCACGCGATCGAGGGTTTTAAGAGTACCATTGCGCCATCGCTGCTCCTCTGTCGAGGCCTGTCCAAAAATGCCTCGCCTGAGGCCGTTTGAGGAACAGTGATGTAAACGCGCGCCTCACTGCATTTCCCCACTGACCTGTCATTTCACCGAACGTTTACTGCACTATACTCAGATTATCGTATGTCATTTTCTCATCAGGCCCAGGACTGCCTATGGTATTATCAATGCAAAGGTGGTTTTGATATATACATCGATAACAAACGGACGTCTGACGTGTCCTAAGAGCACAGTAGTGTGTTCTCAAACCAATGCAAGTTCATCATTGAAAACTTGTGGTTTTTATTCCTATGGCATTTGTTTGTTTGTTTGTTTATTTGTTTGTTTGTTTGTTATGTATTTATTTAGTTTAGCGATGCTGTTTGAAGACATGATGCGTGAAATCAGTCTCCATAATGCCGTAGCTTACAGAGTTTGGTCTTGGTCTTGGTCGTCCTCCCGGAAGAGACGGAAGGAAGAATGTGTGAATAACGAAGAAGTTAAATGATGTAAGTAAACAAGTCTGGCCCTCGACGTTGGCGATATGTTCTAGACGATTAAAACCAAACCAAAGATTTCGATTAAGGGAGAGATAAGCAGTGTGAGAGAGATGAGCGCAGGCTGTTCCAGTCGTTACAGGGTCTGATGTACTGTCAAGGACTTTCCAAATCCATACAAATTTAGTGTAAAATTCTGCATTTACATGAAATGAAATGTAATATACCATGTATACATACTCTGATAACCAAGTTTTAACATGAAACAACTATAAATGCGTGCTCTCCTCTGAACTCACCGCGTCAGAAGCTGTTCTGTCTGTAAGCTGGCAAACTGTCAAACACAATATGAGCTGTTGTGTTTGGCTGATCAGATAATACCACACAAGTGATCACAGAGCTTTTTGCAAGTGCTCACACAAACGTTCCACAGGCATGCCTCTTGGCTCCAACGCGATAGGGGCTCCTCACACAACAGAACAAGAAAAAAAAAAAAAGTTTTCTTTAGCTTGACATTTTAAGGTGAACAAAACACGTACACGGTGTGCAGGGATAATGCGGAGAAGCTGAGCTCTTAAAACGACAGCTGGAGTCCATGTGTGACGTGTTTTTTGGCACTTTTTGGTCATTTTATTACAAGCAACCACAAACTTACAAAAATAAATCAACCATTTTGTCTCTGACTTGATTTGGAAACTAATTAATCAGAAATAGCACATGAAAAACTGACGAAAATGAGCAACATATCACAAAGTTTTGTTACTGGGAATGGTTTAGTAGAAGCATTGAGGAGCTGACAACTTGTTTCTTTTGTCTACACTGCCACCATATGGAGGCAATGCAGTGAAAATATTGCCATGGATAGGTCATGTGACATAATGTGTATTTTTAGAGATGTTGGGAAGTAATAGGTGAAAACCATGTGATTAATGCAGCGTTTTCTTTTGTAATTGTTCAAAGTAAATTCTAAGCAGGGTATCTTTCAAAAATGATAAATACAAGCTCTCACAAAAGTCTGCTTAAAGCAAAACATTAACTTTATTTTACAAAAGAAAACACATTGTCCAAAACTGCATTTTGCTATAAAATTTAGCACACAAAATAGAGATTTCTTTTACGGTATTCCAGGTCAAATTTACGACACATAATTCAAAGTTAATGAACCATAAACCTCCTTCAAAAGGTTTGAGCAAAAATGTACAAGTAATTGCTCCCTCTGTGTAAAACCAACTGAAATGTCAAAGTAATAATAACAGCGAATTGTACTTCTATTGTTCTAACAAGCCAAAGTTTCAGAATAATATCTACACTATACTGTAGGCCAGAGTAATTCTTACATAATTTTACCACAAAATATTATTATTATTATTATTATTATTATTATTGTTGTTGTTGTTGTTGTTGTTGACAATGCATGATAACAATTCAAAAAGAGGGTGGATTTTGCATTTTAACTGACAAATATCTCGAGGAAGAGAGTACAGCCACTGATTAAAGGAAAAAAAAATTAAGGAAAATGTTTATACAGAACTATTCAGATACAATATAACCCATCCACTGCATTTTACTGCCTAACTCTATTCATGACATGAGGTTAGAAACTAAAGGATAGGTAGTACATATCAAACACTACAACAGCTCAGTTCATACTAATGCCTTGACCACATGGAAGGTAACATGGTCATAATGACGTTTATATTACTAATCAGGATGAATATGCATGCATGCGTACTGACAGTGCCTGGACTTCTCAGAAGTGCTTTAAACTAAACACAAAAAAAATAGTAATAAAAAAAAACCAAACACATGATGCACTTACTACATTAATGAAGGGCTGCCCAAATCAGAGCTAGTCTTAATTACAGAAGCTTTTGCCAAAAAGAAAAAAAAACCTTTTTTTTGTTGTTGTTGTTGTTTTTTCTCGGCTGAACCAAAAAAAAAAAAAAAACGGCACTTTACACTGATCAATAACAGATGAAACAGACACCGAAAAGAGGAATGCACCTGATCAAGACACTCGAAATGATAAAACAACTTTTAGAGCAGAAAACGTTTAACTTTTTCCTTTCTTTCTTTCTTTTTTTTTTTTTTTTTTTTGTTTGTTTTTAAATAAAATCCCTGAGAAATGCAGTTTTGGTTCAGAGCTAAGTGCATCTGAAAGCGGTTAGAAACAGTCCCGACCACCCCCCCCCCCCCAAAACAAACAACAAAAAAAAGTCATCCCTCCACTCCGAGTCCACGCGGACAAATATCTACTGCTCGAGCTAAAAATCTGTTTTGATCGCCAACAAGTTCTAAATGTGATCATATTAAAAAAAACTGTGATATTTTCATAATTGGAAAACTATCAAGAGGTGTCCTGTGCTCTATACATCATTAGTCATGGGAATATGTACACAATACTACATGTGTTGCCAGGGGTGGGGAGGGGTGGGTGCAATGTGAGTATGTACAGTGATAATCCTCATTCACACGGGAAAGACTTTTCATGGAATATCACATCTGGCAAAGGATGTCCTTGGAAAGATGCTTAGGTTCCTAAGTTAGGTTCCTTCAGTAAAATTGCAGTAAGCCACCCTGCCTCCAATCAGTCCTCAGGACAGCTTGCCAAAGCATGTAGAATGTTTCCCTCCGGTGAGTACAACAGGAATGCATTACACACACTGTTATTACCAGTCTATGCAGTTTCTCCTGTTTGCTCCAGTTGCGTAAATCGTTATCCATTTTCTGTAGCAACACTTTGGATTTGGAATTTCTTATATCATAATTTCAGATTATCTTGAAATTTGGACCCATCCCAGCGATAACTGTGCAATATTTAACAATTATTGTGTTCTGAATTCCAGAACTAAAAAGGCCCATAGTTTTGATGCTAAAAAAACTCATGACCAACTTAAAGAGTATTCTATGGGACTGATTAATAGATAGTAGTCCGTCCCCCCCTCTCTTTCTGCGAATCATAAAGCCAGAAGTACTGATCACACGTAGAAAGGTAAGAATATGTGAATAAATAGAAGCCAAGAAGGAAAAATTTTTAAGGTCAGACAGCAAGACAGCTGTCAGACAATTCAGGAGGGGATCATACTTTAGCATACAGGTCATAAAAAGAGAGAGGGGTGCAGGGGTACACACACAGCAGGATAACGCATTCCATTTTTTTAGTTGTCATGTCAGACACAAAATTTCGCATTTGAGAGACAATACATTACAGGAACAAATTACAATCTGGGGTCTTCTTATACAACTGTGACACTCTTGGTTGACGTGAAGAATCACAGGAAATGAAGTCATGTACATGTGAAGGTCAACTGACATTACAATTGTCTAAATGGATGCTTATTCTAATCTTATGAGAGATTCATCGGCTGATCAAGAGCAGAAACAATTCTGTACTTCACATGACATGATTAGAATTTTTTTTTTTTAAAAAAAGGGTTTTACATGGTCCATTCTGTGCCTTTTGCAGTTGGAACTTCACAAAATGCTCTAACGAATGACAATTTGCTTCCATTCTTGATCAGACTGAAACCCACAGTGAGTTTACCCTGTATGAAATTTCTGAAAAAAACAAAACAAAAAAAAAGTTAACTGAGCTTCCTCTGCTTAGTACGATGGAGAAAACGTTACGGGCTGTTTTTAGCCCTCATCCTCGTCGTCAACGTCAACGTCCTCCTCAACCTGCTCCTCTTCTCTCACCTCACAACCCCCTGAGTCATGCGACTCATCCACCTCCTCTACATCCACCTCCTCTTCCTCCTTTTCCTCATATGAGGAGTCTCCAGCACCCCGGTCACTGTCGTCAGAGTCTGTGGGGAAAACAGTTAGAACAGCCTTCTTTCACCTGTTTGATGATAAGGTGCACATGTGACAATATTTCTCAACGAAGCCCTGAATCGCAGAGGTCAGCATTGGCAAAGATCCATTACTTGTGATATGCAGAGTGTCTGATTTGACTGCATTACCTGCGACTTGCTCTTCTTCCTCCTCCTCCTCTTCGTCGTCCTCTTCTTCGTCATCATCCTCTTCCTCTCGCTCCATACGCAGTCTGTGACCGGCTTCCTCCTGGTTGTCATCGTCTGAGTCTGAGATCACCACACACTCGTCTCCGTTGCTGTTGTCAGAAGCTTTGGGTGCACTGGCATGGAGAATGAGGTTAAGCATTTAAATCTGTAAAAATGCAAATACTGCAAAAAACATTATCAATTTAAATCAGTGAAAATAAAAGAAAGCAGTCACTATGGTTCAAAAATCTACGACGATTCACTGAAACGGGGTTTTCAACACACAAATGCAAGCACACATAAACACTCGCGCTCACATGCAGATATGATTTGTGCGGAGTAGTCTGTTACCTGCCGTTTTCTCTGGGTTCCCATAAAGGAGTTAAATAGTATCTGAGAGGGTTTCTGTACAGATCATCCTTCAAGATCTTGACAAACAGAGAGTACAAGACAAGGAAGTAGTGAGGGGGAATTCATTTGTACAGATGTGACACAAAACATATGCAAATTTACCACACCAAAGTGTGTGTGTGTGTGTGTGTGTGTCTTTTAAATAGACCAGTGTGACACTATTTTCTGTACTGAGTTTAATGGTCACAATTTTATCACCAAATACTATAGTTAAGATTATCTTCTGTGTACAAGTGCGATGTGTTTATAACCTTATGCCATTTTGCCTGTGTCTGTGTTCAGGTACCTAACCACGTGTACTGTGCCGTTCAGTAACTGCACCTGCGCGAGGTCATCTCGGCCAGGGTTGCTATGGTCACTGAACCAGTTGAAAAAACTCTGGTAAACCCCACGTGCCGTACGCCTCGGTTCACCGTTTCCTGTCAAATTCTGTCCTCTGTGCCAAAGGATTGGGTTTGAGAAAGACACCGGGGAACCTGGAAAAAAAATAAGATAAAACAAGCTACTGTTAATGATGATATTCGCTGGGATGAGGAAAAAGGAAATAAGGAAACTGATCAGGGCTTAGTTTAGCCTCTTAGTGACAATTTAAGTCTCTAAACTAATTTTGTCACCAATAACATTTCCCATTTCTTTGACTAAATGATGGACATGCTACCAAGATGTCCCTGGTGGAGCAAGTCATTTATAGTGCTGAGTGTGAAAGAATTAATAACAGATTCACCTCTTGTCCCCAGGTGGATTTCCTTCACTATAACATTGTTTTGGAAGTATGGATTCCGTCTAAAATGGAAGCTAATCCGGTAGCCAAGTTTGTTGTTCTTGAAAGTGTCGATCTGGAAACAAAACAATCATAAAACAATAGAACTGTACATTCAGTGTAAGTAATTAAAGATGTGGGGAACTAGAATAGAATAAAGTGGTGACTGATATAATCATATGCTTTACCTCCAAGTTGGTCATGTAGCTGAGGGCATCTTCGTCATTTTCATCAATGTGTGCTGATAGATGAGGATGATTCAGAAGCTGAAAGGTTTTCAGTTCAAGAAAAGATCTATCTTTTCCAAAAGCAAACCAAGTGGTACAACTCTGACCAAGCAAGCAATAATCCCCTTTCATTTGCAGCATGAAAACTAAAACAGGGGTACTAAAAATTTTGATGAACAGAAGTGAATTTGAAGTACTTTTCATACAAATTTACAAATGAACGCATTTTTATTTGTTGTGTATCTTTTTAACGAGTAAAAACATGCAAAGACCGAGTTTGTAACGGGGTGTTACTAAAGGATACTGCCGTGACCCAGAAGCCTGGGATGGCTTGGGTGATGGCGCTGCGCTGGTCCAAGTGCGGGCGCCGCTGCCTACCCAACTTGAGCTCGAGACGCTGGTGAAGTCGCGCGCCTTTCTTCTCCAATGCGTCTAGACGCATCTGTACCTGTGCAAGAAGGGCCACAGACTGCCGTATCTCTGGCGCCATTTTCACCGAAACTATGGCGCACTCACCATCCTCGTTATCATCGTTCTCAGAAGCAAGAGAAGAGCTAGGCGTAGATGAAGATCCATGTAGGGAATCATCCTCTTCATTCATGTAAGACATTTGCTCTGCGCCTTCTCTGTCGGACCGATTTAACAGAGATGAAGAACTATCTGCGACCGCCGCTTCTGCCTGTTGACCTCTGTCGGGTTTAGAGCTCTCTTTAGTACAGACAAGTCGGCTCGATTTACCTCTAGATCCTTCATGGCCAGCTTGCTTTGAAGAACAAGGCAATTCTTCATTGTCTTCGTCCTCGTTCCCTCTAGTTAAACTTGCCAGCACTTCTGCCGCTGCGATAGCCCTTGAATCTGATTGCTCTTGGGAAGTTGAGAGTGCAGATTTTTTAGCGCATCCATCGGCGTCTCCACTTTTGCCATTTGGTGTTTGCGCATCCTCCGTGTCTCCTCTCTTGCGCTCCTGAGCGTCTTTAATTTTGTCATCTTTTGCTGAATTAGCAGTTGCAGACTTGAGTTCTTGTTCCGTCTGTCCAGTCACTTCACGAAGTTCTGGATTTTCTTCCAAGTCACCAGTCTCACTCTGCCCCTGTCCGTCGTCTTTAACGTGCCCTTTAACTGGACCTGGCTCTTCTAAAGCATCTACTTTAGCCTGCTTTGAAAGTGGGGACTCAGACCCTGGCTCTGGGCTAAAGCTTCGCTTCTTTGATTCGGACCGCTTGTTGCTGTCCGATTGAGTACTCATGTTATTTTCTGGCGAGATAATTCCCTAACAGTAAAATAAGGAACGCAACCAACTAGCTAAATTTCCATTAACTAATACAAGGCTTAGCTTTCATGCTAGTAAACCTTTCAGAATCGCTTACTGCCAAGTTATCCTCTCCTCTGCGTAAATTCTAGCGGCCTAGCTGAATAGCATGCTAGTTCGCTAGCAGAATAACGATATATCTAAATGAATTAAGTATAATGCTGCTCATAATGCTACATTTGTTTTTTATAACATACGATTGTTTTCACTTATACACTGATGTTCGTAAAATAATTTCCAAACCTTTGTATTTGTTTATTTTTGTCCTTCCGTTGGTCATTTATATGAGACTGCGTTGTTTTTACATACGAACCAGAAAAACAATTGTCTGATTGGCTGTTCTGGGCCGCGCCGAAATACTCTAACCAATTACAGAAAAGGAATAATAACGGCCTAATTTTTGAACATCAACTTTGCGTTTCGGCTGCGCATACGTACTCTTCGGAAAAACATCAGAAAAACACGAAGGCCTCTGACGTCAGCTGTTTATAAATGGCAACGAGAAACATTGGTTGATCTGCATGAACGCTAGATCGCCCAGAGAACATGTCGTCCGACAGTACTTATTTATTATGTCTTCCCAACATCAAAATAAAATGAGCCACAAAGTATTTTTTGTTATGTTTATTTTTATGTATTACTTTTAAATTTATAAAACCAGTCTCCACAACTCTCTGATGTGTTTTACAACACGCTTAACACACAACATTAACTTGCACGGCAATAGTATTAAAAACAACAACAACAAAACAAATGTAGCCATTATCTTTTCTAAGGTATAGGGTGTTCAAGTTTGTAAGCCTGTCTGATGTACAGTAGTCTTACTATCCTTTGCATTTTTCAAAGGTATCTAGATTTAATCTGTGAAATTGTGGAATATTATATCCAGTGAGTAATCACATTTGCAATTTTTTGGTTTTAAATATATTCCCTTTCACAAGATATAAAGACTTCCCAGTTCAGAGAAAAGGAACAGCCAACCTCCATTTTGGCTCAAACTTGATTGGTAAGTTCAGTTTGTCACACATTTAAGTATAAAAAAATGGGTAGTGGGCCATCCAGGTGAAATCATGGTCCCTGAGGAAACACAAAGGAGCGCTGATATACACTTACAACTATCTTTACAAACTCTAAATTGTTTTCATAGTAGTGGGATACTTCAAAAATAAAACGTGATTTTTACCTGTGCAGTTTCTGGCCCTTTCTCTTGAGGAATTCTACTTCATCCACTGTCCAAACCGAGCCCTTTCCTCCCTCCACACGAACAAAGCATTTGTGAAGGCTTAGGTTGTGTCTGACTGCATTCTACAATTTTGAGTAAGTACACCACAAAGAATCATAAAAGTTGTCATGTTACTATTTTTGGTCTGAATGTTTATTTGGAAGAATAAAACTGTTTGTCAAAAGCATAGGTGGATATTGGCTGTTTGTCTGTGATTCACAAGGCTGTTTCAATTAATCTCGCATAAATTCTACATCACATTTGTGATACACCAGAAAAACGGCCAATGCATTATTTAAGGTAAGAGGGAAGCTGCCACATATTTCCCTTGGGTACGTGTAAGTGAAAGGATACTGGCAGATGCAAATTGATCAGTGAGGAGTTTGCTGAGTCACACAGCACAATAAAGCGATGTGCGATTTGTCTTACCTTCCAAGTGGCCGTGTTATGTCGGAAGTAGAAGAACATCCGCGTGAACCAGTGGTAGATTTCATTAAGTGTCAGTTGCTTCTCCGGGGACTCCAGTATTGCCTTAACATATCACATATAAATACACAGTCACTTTGATCTACCTCTGTGGTTAAAATAGTTTTGTTTTTACACGCAGTATGATTGACATATATGGGGTTAATTGGAATGAGAAGTGTGAATTCAGCAGGAAAATGACTAATACATTCCACGCTTTAATGCTCACCCATCTTATCATAGACGCATAGGTAAAAGGTGGTCTGATGTTTGTGTACTTGTAACATTCAATGCTGGGGGCGACTCCTACAGAGATTTTTAGAGGGGAAAAATACATGTATAGGAAAGACACAACACAACCAGTAGCAAATACAATCTAATAACTTGCCAGAATTTGTATTAAGCTTGTCCGTACAACAGGAACACATGTGACAAATATTTAATTTCCACTGATTTTTTAAAAAATAATTAAATGCATCCAGACAAATAGGATTTGTTTTTATTTAACGTCATTCATGTCCTAATATGTCTACAGCATTTTGTCTTGAAATAGAGTGCATTAAGGAGACATGCATCACCTGGTATGAGTTGTGAGGTAGGGAGATGCCAGTATCCACGAGCTAGAAGCTCAGTCGAGTCTCTGCTGGCACTAGGGAGACCATTAATTCCTTGGCACTGCTGCAAGCTCTCAGAGAGATGGCTGGACTGCTCCAAACTGTCATCCTGCAGTAAGGAATTTTAGGAGACAGGTTATTTAGAGAAGTTACTTTACTTTACTTTACTGTGATGCCCTGCTATGTGGATGCTTACAACACCCAAATCAAATGACAAATAACACATCCTATTTACTAATACTACGAACATATATACTTCCCTGATGACTATAATTGGTTGTTAGGTTGTTGAAACATTTGAGTAATCCCCACAGAAGCCTTTGGTTATACGGTTGGTATGTAAGTGGAATTGTGTAGGGGGGGGGGGGGTTGTTTGGCAGAAATCAGGAGAATATACCTCTAAAGTAGATCTGATACCAAGCAGGTGCAGGTGCATTTCCCGTAGCTTTTGCTTTTCCACAGCAAGCTACAACAACAGTTCACACCTTGCAGTCAATCCACGTGCATACATTAGTATCTCACGAAGCAATAAACCACCATCCGTCCCATCACTTTAACACATTTCATATCTCTTTACAAGACCACTTCACAGTTATGTTTCCGTCAAAAGAAGACACTTTAAAACGCGACATAAATTGTGTACAACGGATGACTAAGAACTTGTGTTCTTGGATTATTCATTGACTATGTTATCAAGTTGGTAAAACGTTGTGTCACAGACCTGGTTCTCCATGTGCTGCACTATGTCGCTTTGCATTCGCCACTGCGCAATGCTTTTATCTCCAGGGCCATGCTCAGTGCGAAGATGCCTGCAGTATACGATAAATGACTTTCATTAGACTAAGAACTTCTCCCTTAATCCAATTAAGCCTTTCGAACATCCATTTTTCTACCTAAAATTTGCACTTCACTGAACATTATTGTAACTGTCTGAAAGCAAAGCAGTGCATTGATTAATGAGTGTTGGGCACAAGCTTACAGATTGACTCACTTCAGAAAAATGGTGTATTCTTTAAACACTTCATTGCAGCCTGGCCATTTACAAAACCCATTAGTAAACAGTGAGCTCTCTGGAACCCCAGACTGCAGAGGGCTGCAAAGACAAGATGTATCATTTAATTGGCTGAAACATTCACTTTGTCACAGTTAGTGTAATACTGATGGATTTTAAATCTGGCATTTATTTTTGTACAAATTTATTGGAACAGCACCATGAAAATAAAGCATATATTGTTACTCATTACTCACTTAAAGTTATGCTCAGGAGTTCTGTGCCCATGACTTGATCCAGATGTCTTTGGTCTAGTATAGGGGTTTGTATTTTCAAGTGACTGGTTTGATGATTGTGCTGAAGTCCTTTCAGTTTGAGGTTCAGTTTTGCACACAACATCTGTGTCCCATTTGGGCAGACCAGACCGCACAGATAGCACTGAGGATTCGAGGAGGGAAAAAAAAAACAAAACACGTACAGTCCTGTTATCTTACAAGTGTTTAAGGGTGTTGATCAAGTTCTCAAAGTATCATGGTGAGGTTTTGTCACAGTGCAAGTTATTGTTACCATTCAGTGTGAAAATTGTTTTTGCACCATGAAAACAAGGAGGAGTTCCAGGCCAAGTGTGAAGAGATAAGTATGAAAAGTCACTTTTTTGATCAGATCAAAGAGTTAAACTGTACCTTGGGAAAGTAACTGACTTCCTTTGCGTAAGACCGAAGGCCTGTGTTGTCTGAATTGAGGGTGATGTTTGCCCACTTTATCACTGGTACTCTGAGAAAGGACAACAGTATATTTAGATGTTAGCTAGTGTACCATGCACTCAGGAATAAATGATGTGTAACCACATAGAGTTGCTCATGACAAAGCCGTCTAGGACCATGAAAAACAAGTTTTACAAAAAGGGACAGGGACAATCGAGTGTAAATCTGTTAAAAAAAAAGTTTAAATCATATTGCTATAGCTATTGCTTGCATTTCTTTTACTACCTGCTGTACAAAAGCCTGGTTAACATGAGACGAGATGATAAGGGATTCTCTCAGTTCATGATCAAAGGCAGCAGACACCTATAAACAAAATTAAAGGAAAAGGTTTGTCAGTTTTTGCCTTTTCATTTGTGTCTTTAAACAGCTCTCTAGTTGAAGTTGATGGATTTCATTGGCAATGATAGTTGCATTCCACTGGCTATAATTTTAGTTTCCTTTGCCGAAGCTGCTGGATTATATGAGTCCAAGATTTGAATAAATTTTTCATGCCAAAATCACACCAGACATTTTACTGCCAGGAAAAATGAGAGATATCAGAGTAACATGAGTTGTTAGTGTTTAAAAGGAGAAAACAGTGTGGCCTTTGCCCCCGAAATGTTAATACGCATGATTCATTTCAGCTGCGATATTATTCACACGTAGCTTGGTGCATGGTTCAGTGGTTCCGTTGTTTTGTGTAACTCCTGCATACTGTTGATATTGCCAGCTTTGAAATAAAATATAATGACTATAATATGACTGGACTTATGTGATTTTGATGTGAAATGCTTGTTAGAATCTCAGGCTGTAAAATTCAAATTGTTTCCATTTTGAGAAAGCTATCACAGCCAGAGAAATGGATCCAGCTGTTTCGAGGTACAACTACAATAAGATGAAACGTTTATAAACTTTTCCTTTAACAGGCATTAGTATTTCAGGTTCTGCAGTATTTCGAGTAATTTCAGGCTGAGTCTATCATATAAAAATAATGTGCTGTTCATGTATAATGTTAGAAAAAGTTCCTATTAAGTGCTTTTAAAAAAAAAAAAAAATCAAATCTCTGTCCACGTCAATGTTTTATTTAACCTGCGCTACCTTGGTGCTGCTGCTGGACTGAGCCGGGCACAGCGGTGAACTGTATGTCTTTAGTTTATGCTGGGATCTGGAGTCTTTTTCTTGGGGGTTCTGCCTCTGTTGGTTTTGCCGTTCACTGGCATCGCTCTCATTGTTTGTTGAAGTTCCATTATGAGGCATGCCTGTTTTAAAAAACACAAAAAAAAACACTACATTAGATTACATGCTTCTTGGCTATCTTATTACATTTAACTTAGGTCAACGCATGTCGACCTATGACCCCAGTTTCTTTAAAATCGACCGAGAGTCTCTGCACAATTCCTGTGGAAAAAAAAATGCAGCAAAATACATTTCCCCAGAGCCACACGTGTGAATCTGACTCTGAAATCTAGAGTGTCTCTAGAGGTTAGGCATCGTGCTCTTGTGGCAGAGTGCAGGTGCACAGGAGACAGAAACACAGAGGAGGAGCAGAAACCTCACTGGTGGGAGTGTCAGACATCCGCTATTGTTGAGCCACCACAGTCGGGGAAATGAGCAGAGAAGACATCTTCTCACCAACACCCCACCCTTCCCCCACCCCACCCTGCCACACCCCCCTCCACTCCATTCCCTCTCCACCCTCAAAACACTGTTTTAGAATAATATCTGTTTGGTAAACAGCTGAAAGTCGTGGGAAATCCCTCGGTCGGAATCAGGCTATATCTCAAAATAACTGGCAAAATCTCTATTGGGCAGTTCATCGACAAAAGAAACTGGACAGAATGTGACTCTTTGCATGTAGAATAGTTTGAATACATGAAGTCTTGTTTCTCAGGCACAGCGCGTTGAGGTTTCGGGACTTGGGCATACTCTAACTATTTTGCCTATGTTTTTAATCTTTCTAGTTTTGTTATTAGCTAGCAAAACGAACATATATTGTCCCAATTACATGCATTACCAACTTGTGGGCAAATGTGGGTGGGTTAAATATTCCTTTATAATCTGGCTTTGCAAATCATTTGTATCTGTTCATTAAGGGGAGAAAATGTTCAAATGTCATTTAATACTGAAACCACAAAAAGACATGAGCTGAAGTGTGTATTCAAATTTAGTGGAGAATATCCAGTTTGTTTAAGATACCAGCAGTATACTTAGACCTACTTCCTATCGTAAATAACCTACTTACTTAAAACTCTTTATCTTTAGCAGATATTTTTAAGTATTAAGGGGTTTTGCCACAACTGTTACTATAAAACCCCATCAATAGCCCCAACCATATACATTCTTAAGTCTTATCTCACACAAAATAGATTCTAGTAATGCTTTATTGAGCAAATGAGACAAACTGTAGGTTTGAAGATATTTTTGCAGACACAGAGATACACTTTTTATTCTAATGCTGTTCTAACTGTGGTGTATATTACTTTTGTAAACTGTCTGTCAAAGCCCTGTAGATCTTTGACAGGTGACATTTAGTAGATTAACCACATCTGTACACCAACATAATGTCACTTTTTTTTTTTCACCTGAAGGGGATTTTCTAAAAGTGAAAGTCTTGGCATAAGAAAGAGAGTGCACAATTAGGGGTGCATCTGGGTTTATGTGGGTGTCAGAGAGGTGGAAGTGTTCATGACATACAGTTACAAAACATAAGAGAAGATGTAACATAAAAGGTTAGGAGATTAAAACAATTTATGTGATCTAATACAAATACACAAATACGTACATTCATATGTGTGTGTGTGTGTATGTGTGTATATACATACATACATACATACATACATACATACATACACACACACACACACACACACACACACACACGCACACACACACACACACACATATATATATATATATATATATATATATATATATATATATATATATATGCACGCACACACATATGTGTATTTGTATTAGATAAAAATTCACTACTGTAAGAATCATATTGTTCTCTACAGGTAAATTATGAAAATGATATGGCTGTATTGAGGGCCGTATTATAGTGCTTTACTGATACAGAGCACATAATAGGCTGTCATCTTCTTTCAGTTAAAACAAGTGTAGTCTAGTTTCTGCAAGTGAAGGTTCTAGAACATATTGGCAGCCATACCTGGTTTAAGTACAATTTGCACTGGATGAAATAATTAAGTTCCACTAACTAGGTAAACTTTCATTAATGAAATTTTTACATCTGAATTATTCCTTTTACAACAAAATACAAATGTGTAATTTCTAGGATCAGAATCATTCCGTAAAGTGAAACTTATCATTCATGTCTCAGTTTGAATATGATATGCTCTCAGTTTCCCCATCTCTAAAGCTCCAGGAGAGACTGCAGTGTTGAGTGGTACGACATTCCTCCACATGCTGGCACTGTTTATAGTATCTCCTCTGTAACGAGTCAACTTTAAATCCAAACTGAGAGAAATTTCCTGTTCATGACTAAGATCACAGATGAATGCTTTACAATGAAAGTACGTTGTAATGAAAGTGTATGAAAGTGTGTTATTCATTAAATCTGAGAGATATTCTTCTCTTTAACCGTCATCACGCAGAGAAGTTCCAAAACCACAAACTTTTTCAGTTTAAGCCCTAATAAGCGATTCAGTTAGTTGTTGTGTAGTATTATGCAAATGTATGAAATTTAAGAGGTTAGCCCCATTAGAAATGGATCACACACACATGAACTCTCAAAAGTTCAATATTTCCGATGTGTTACAGAAAGAGCAATTAGTTCATCCGATCTCCCACTGTCGTGGTAAAGTACTTGTAGCATGTCGGAGATTCAGTCTGACTCACAACTTCCACTGAGTCTTTGAGTCATTTGAAGATAACTGGTAGAGATTTTGACATGCAGAGTTTTTCATTCCTCACCGGTGGGCAATGTACCCCATTTACAACTGCTGTGGATATATCATTTTTCATTTCCTATATAGCAGAGCCGAAATACAAATGTGACACGTGGGCTTTCGAGTCATGTTAGCTAGACTATGATGGGTATCACAAAATATGATTGATTTAACACTACATTTGCTGTCATTTGTTCTCTTCAAATAACCCTATCACTGCCAATCCATTTTGGATCAGTTGTACATCTGAGATAATCAGCGTGGGACGGTGATAAACACTGTTATGACTGAGACAAAAGACATATGTAGTCAGTACAAGGAGGAGGGGAAAGGGCAGGATGAAGAAGTGGAGTATCTTCGTATTCAAGTAAGTATGTTAAAACTTTACACATTAAGATCATCACAGGGTACCAGATTACTGCACCGTGATTACCTTAAATGTCAGTATGACTGCACCTTAATCAAGCAGTATTCAATACATTTCAATCCATTAAGGAGTTTCATTTGAATTAGAGTTAACTAGAATTCTACTGCAGCATGCGCTAGCTCATGCATTTCAGTAATGATCTTCACCAAACCTTTCCTTATATGAATGTTCTTGTCAGTGTGATAGGTGTATAACCTAGTATAATATATCCAATATCTAATATATCATGTCCTGTAATCATACGGTGCTGTTAGGTTATAGGTTTGTGAATAAGAAAAGCATGAGAAAATTAGACTTCAATTTTACATTTCTTGAAGTTCAAATTCAAATTCAGTCAGCATGAGATAACTGTGTTGAGCACAGCTTCGTATTATTATTGTAAATATATGATCTATAAATATTGTCATTTGTTCCGGCTAAAATGCTGTTTTTCTCTTTGAGGTGGAGTGTTTTGCAAGTGGACAATACAAAATTCTCTCAGGCAGCACTATACATAGCTACTGGACATGACTGAAAAAACACAAGAGAATTTTACATTATTATTCTGAAACCATGGCTTTTGTGATATTTTATGAACAGGCATACGACATGTGGTGTATTTATCAGGTATCATATTTCCATGTCAGAGTTCAGAGAAGACACTGAAATATAGTTTTTTGGGACTTATCAGTATTTTCCTTTTTTTGTCAATTTTTTCCAAATTTGTCCAAAATGTCTACACTTCAGTCAAATATGTAACTAAATATTTAACTTGAGGGGAAAGAAGATCACTGACTTTGCCTTGTTATTAAATTGCATGGTTTAAACCACACTACACTTACTCAGTGTGGTTATTTTAGTAACATTCGTGTCAGTCAATTTGCAGCTTCTACAATGTATTTTGTTCATGATAGTGAACTACGGGGACTCAGAATACAAAACATTATCAATGCAAACATGTTCTTTACAGTCAAAAGCTGGACTTTTTTCAGACAGTTATTTCTTATGTTATGACATTTCCTGTAGTGTGTGCTTACTTTTCATTTGCAAAATCTGTGTCCTTTTTTTTTTTTTTTTAAATACGTTGAAAATGAATTTCACACCACTTATGTGACTAGAAGTTTTGCCTGAAATACTTTCATGCTATATAGAAGGACAAAAAGAAAAAGTATGTCAATTTTACCTCTCACTTTCTTTGTTTCTGTCTGCGAGTCTTCAGCTTTCGCACACTCCGTCTCTTCAAGCAAGGAAAAAGCACTGTGGTTCCACCAACAGGAAAACAAAACCAAAATCTAACTTGAAAGCAGGGCTTCCAGTGACTCTGTATGGAAAACAGAGAAGAGAAGCTGCACCATGACCTCATTTGTGACAGCACTTAAGGAAATCACAATGCTTACAGACTAGAAGCGCTTTTTTCTAATGACACTTGTACATATCTATTGAAAGGTTATTGTTTCAAATTTCTGGCTACATAAGCCAGTAATTAGAAAAGAAAAACTTGCCATATACAAGCCACAGCCTCTCTCTCTCTCTCTCTCTCGCTCTCTCACTCTCTCACTCACTCACTCTCTCTCTCTCTCTCTGTCTCTCTCTCTTTCTCACACTGGCTCTCTCTCTCACATACACTCTCCCTCTTTCTCTTTTCTTGTTAAGACTGAACCATTTATTCCATTGAATAAATATAGAAAAACCTTTTTGTGTGCTATCTTGCACCGGGTGCAATGTTGCACAGAGATATCACAGTTTCATATTGTTTGTCAACTAATCAATAATAATTTGGAGAAGTTTGGGGGAAAGATGGTCTTTGTTATTGATCATAAATATAAGCCATAACATAAATGTTAAATTTGTTAGAACATTTGAATTTGTTTCACTAACTGAATCTAGTCACTAAATGGTTAAAATACTGCATCAGTCCTCTGGTTGTTGTCTATTACTATGTTACTAACAATTCAATACTGACTCAAACTTCAAGCAATACTGTTTATGTTTAAGGCACACACATTAAGTATTCCTAAGTCTATTTCAAATGTAAATCTATAGATAGAAGCAGAATTAAACACATAAAAAAGATAGAAAGGAAAAAAATAGAAAATTTGGCTTCAGTCTAATCATAAATTATGAGTCTCAATGTGTCAAAAACTATAAAGATTTGATTTACCACAAAGAACTCACCTGAACTTAGAACACTGTTAATACAGATGTGGTCCAATTAGTATTTATGGAGTTAATGATTGGAAAAATGGTTAGGTCATCCTTTTTATGAGAGAGGAAATTACCAGAAATGTGTGCTTCCCCATTTGCATTTCGGTACGCGTGTGCCTGTGTAAGTGTGTGTAAGTGTGTGTGTGTGTGTGCGCGCATGTGTGTGTGTGTTTGTGCGTGTGTGTGTGTGTGTGAGTGTGTGTGTGTGTGCATGTGTGTGTTTATGTGTATGTGTGTGTGTGTCTGTATTTAAACATATGAAGCCTTGCAAAACACATGTATGTGACTGCTGTGTGTGTGTGTGTGTGCGTGCGTGTGTGTATGTGTGTGTGTGTGTGCATGCGTGCATGTGTGTGCGTGTCTGTGTGTGTACCTGACTTTCTTTTCTCCACTCTTTCTGTATGGCCAGCATTTCATTTTTGCAGAATTGCCATTTTCTGCTTACATCTAAAGGATGTAGAGCATGATTAACTGTATTTTACTGATTTTTCTTGTCTGATTACTCATTGCTTTCCAGTCTCTTCTAATTAGCTTGTCAAGTTGAGAAGATGGATATAGATGTTATGTCTGCTAAAAACAAGATGAAAACCCTTAAATGTCCTTCAAGCCTTTACAACAAGATAAAAAAATCTTCAAAAATCCTGCTTTTGTTTGGGATGGAAGTCTGTCTATGGCCCCTCTTTTTTTTAGAATTAAACTTTTTTTAGAATTTAAAGAATAGACAAAGCACCTTCTTGAAAGCTTATGGATACTGCTAATCCTTAAAACCAGATTTATGGTAAAAATCAATGTAATTACTGTTCAGCAATAGCTTTGAGGGACTGAACTTAATTCAAGGATGTACAGGATTCAGTATCATAAGGGCATGTTTTGTGTTCTGTGGGAAGAGTAGAAGCATAGCCTCCTAAAGACAGAGAGAGGGACTTATTGAACATGCCATTTAAAGCAAGGCCAAATTACCTGCATTAGGTATACGAATGTATAATTAAAAAAAAAGGCTTTTATCACCGTAATCTTTACAATAATCCATATAGCTGAACTGAATTGTTCGTGAAGTCAGCATTTCTAGGAAGGTTAGACGGATCATAATGCCTTTCCTGTATGAATACTTTTACGAGGAAAATTCCGAGCACAGGGCGGGAGCTCTGTATTAGCCTGTACAGAAAATAACCTGTTACGTGTTCGGAAAGTCCGCATGCGGGGTTTGTGACGTGATATTCGGTCTTCTAGGGGGAACTTAAACCCATGTTCATCTTCACATGGCATGCCTCGGTTGAGAGTTTTTAAGCAGGAAAAAACAGCTTCATCCTGTGGTTGTCAAAGGTCATTTTGCACCTGTTTTTCACCAAATGTTCTCAAAGTGCATTTTCACTAATACCACTGTGCAAGAATAGGTTAATTTGACACGCACCATTAAAGACCTAATTTGTAATGTTTGTTAAGGTGTCTGTTTTTTTTTTCTGGAAGGTTTATTACTCTCCAGCAAACCAGATATTTAAGCATCCTCAAATAAAACAGCACACATCTAGTTTGTTACATCTATTTGTAGTTAAGGTGATCATGTCAGTTTGAGAGAAGTTTCCAGAATATAAATGCAAAATCAGGTGAAATTCTATCATGCCTCCACATATTCCTTAATGTCCTAAGCTCAGAGCAGGACACACTAAGGACTTCATTAAGACAGTCCAGACACAGAGGTGTAATGTGAAAATATCCTTTAATTGTATTTTCAGCTTAATATATACACGTTGTGCTCAGTGAGTACATGGTCAGCCATACACTCTGTTGCTGCTGCCACGAAAAGACTGTTTCTCTGAATGTAAAAGGAAAAATGTAAATCATATATGTACAATATATTCAGCAGACTTTAATGAACCATTAGAGAGTTTGTTTGGTCACTAGAGAAGGACTATACAGACTCTGACAGCTCATTTAACACTTGTTGAATTTATTGAGAATGGATCAAGAGATATTTTGATTTTCAAGAGATATTTTACATTTTAATGCACTGTAAAATAACGGAGTGGAGCAGACTAATACAACACATTGGAAAAGAGATTTTGTTATACTTATGATACTGCAAGATACAGCTCTTCAAAAACACAGGCCCCATTCTCCCAAAAATCATCTGAAAATAAGATCAGAACGTGAATTTGGATCAGTGGATGGTCTGAGCGTCAGAAAAGCTGTTTATCCAAAGAGTCAATGCTATTTATATGCCTACAAATTACTTTCGGCCGTGTTTTAAGACAACAAAGAACTTTCTTTCTGCATGAAGCATTTATGCGTCAAAATCAACTTCCTTGTAGTCATTCAGCATTCGCTGCCTATGAAATGCAGGTATCAAACGTACTTCAACCAATAATAGTTGTCTGCCGATAGTAATCTAATGATAAGCCAGCAAAATCTTCCTGGATTCAGTGAACAAGTTTTTGTTGTATCTTTTTGTGCATGTGTAGAACATAGAATTGGCAGTATAATCATTAAAACAAGTGTTTTACTGTACAGATGCATGATCAAATATCTATAAATTGTCAAAGCTATGATACAGAAGTGCATACACCTTATATTGCAAGATTATGCACGGCCAAATTAAAACTGATGGAAATCTTGACCATATATTTTTTACATACAACTCTACAAAATACATCATTATAGCTGTCATAAATTCTTCTATTACATTTGACACTGTGTATTTTTATAGCGCATTGTACAGGATGTGGTAAGGATTTTTTTTTTCAAACATAGGTATATTAGATCATTTGAGCCTGTTCGCTATGATTTGCATTTCAGGTGAATATTTAGTACAAGTAAGAACAGGAAACATCGTACAATACAAGTATTTTTATAGTATTTTGTAGTATTGCTAATTTACCTAGTAATATCATGATATTACACTGGTAATCTGGTGAATAGTACCATAAATCATTTATGTATACCACATGAGCCAGAAATGTTATTTAGCAAAATATATCTGAAAGATCCTTTTCTTCTGTGTCTAGGGACTGCTTCCAATAATTTGATTCTGAACAGGTAAATTTCACTCAGAAAATAAATAAATAAATAAATAAATAAATAAATATATTTAATGTGACCTTAAATAGTGATTTTATTTTTTCCTTGTACATTTGTTTCTTCTTAAAATTCCGTTTCCATGAACAGAGTACACATTGCACTTCTCCTGCCTAAATCACGACTTACAAAGAATGCATTTAAAGTTTAAAACCACGTATTATGTTCTTAATGTGGATCAAAACAACAAATCACTCTTATAATGCAAAACGTAGTGGCAGTCATTTGATGTATTTCTTGTTCACCACAGAAACACGTCAGGTGCACAACTGAAAGTGTCCGCGCGAAGGACTTATTTGTCAGTCCGAGTTCGCTACTCCTCTTGCATTGCGAATGATTTCGTTCAAGACACTGCCGGCGCCATCTAGAGGACAAATGGGGATGTTACGTAAAAACAAACTTTTAACATGTGCCAAAGCTACATAAATCTCTGTACGTCGAATCGAAAAACACGGTGATACTTAGAGTATATGGGGTATTTCATAAATAATTATTCGGGTTAATGTGGAGGAAGTAATATACCAAAGTGGCTGCACGCAATTCCTAGGTTAAATAGAAAAGATGTTAACTTGGTTAATACTCCTCAGATTATGACGTTTCGCCTGGAAAAAAACGATCTTGATTATCAAAACTTATGAGCTCATGAACTGTCATTCGCTAAGGCAAGTGAGTTTAACTGTGTCTATAATGATAATAAACAACGTTACCACAGATAATGCTTAAAACGTGTCGACAAAGGGGATATCAAAGAATCCCTTCGAAATCAAATTTTGGAAGCTCTGTTATAAAACAATGACAAATAATTATTTTCACAAGCAGCCTATCAAATGTAGAGAGTGAGGCAGTATTATGAGGGGGGCAGCATAAGCAAGACTTTTGCTTGTAGTAGAAACGTGGGCGTGTACAGTCTGGGACGACCGAAAAGGAGAGCGAGGGGAGGACTACTTGAAAATAAACGGGTAATCTTTCCCTTGACCCCCGGAAAACGATGGACACGCAAACTCTAAAATTAGACACTTATTCTTGTCGTGCCACACTGTACTCCAAACTGCAGTTCTCAGTTCTGCCCGCAGAACAAACCTCAACCACATCGAAACGAGGCGGCATTAGACCCAGCTTGCATAGGCACTTGGGTCTCCATTGACACTATGCAGGACAACACGTTCTAAAACTAGACTGTGTGGCGCACAGTCGAGGATAAGCATCGCCTGGGTCTGAACTGTTCGAATTAACATGCGACATTTGTGAAATATCTGGGCAAAATGTCGCAAGGGAATAATTTCTTAACCCTCCCAACTCAAGAGGGCCTCTTCAAGACGGTTAGGAACGAGCGGTCAGCGGAGGAGGGACATCGCAATTCCCCAGCCGACGATGAAGATGATGAGGAAACTGAGGAGGATGTCCGACTTATACCGAGGTCTTCTCCCGTGCCCAGGAAACGCGGGCATTCAATCGCAGATGAGACGGCAGAGTATATGCGAATTCGCCTGGCATTAACAAGAAGAGTGTCATTCGCCGATGCAGCGGGAGGTGAGCTGGCTGATGTGAGGGAATTTGTGGCGTTTGATTCGGATGATGAAGACATTTCGGGCTGGGAGGAAGAAGAAGAACGCTATAGGTCATCCTATCGTCTGCCAATTTTCAGTCTGTCTCCAGAGTTTGAACCACTTCGAGGCGCCGACCTGACACTTGCAGTTCACACAAATAAAGTAGAGGTTGAAAGCGTGTCGACTGTACCAGATGAACCTCTGGCTTTTTCAGGGTTGATCCGTGTGCTTAATATTTCTTTTCAGAAAGAAGTTTTTGTCCGGTCCACAATGGATGGGTGGATAACACATTTCGATTACCCTGCAGATTATGTTGAAGGCTCCAATGATGGTGAAACCGATACGTTTTCCTTTAAACTCTCCTTTGCGTCACCCTATTTATTCAATGGAGCGCGCATAGATTTTGTGGTGCGCTATGAAACCCCCAGCGGAGATTTCTGGGCGAATAACTTTGGCAGAAATTATTCCGTTACACTCATACAATCATATGAAGATGATACACCTCAAGCCTGCAAGATTCCTGCTGCACACCTGAAAAGTATCCTGAAGCCACCGAGGTTTGGGTACGTAAAAGTGTCAACGTGCCACATCTGTTACAGTGCTGAATTATTCTGATTGCTGAAGAACTTACTACTTAATGAATAAAGCTAATTGTAGGTTATAACGAAACCGCGTCAAAATCAGACGATGAAACAATAATCACCATGACTTAACAGCTGATAGACCTACAATTTACGCAACTGACTGTTCTGTACATTATATTAATTAATGTGCTCCCGAAAGGAAATAGTCGTCCTGCACACTTTGGTTTAACTGTTTCGAAACTACTAGGCTCATTACTACTCAGTGCTATTCCATCTATATAACAATAATTACAACCCTGCTGAGTAATTTATCGAAGACAAAAAAGCATTTCATCTCAGTTACTGAAAAAAAAATCCTTTGCCAGTAATGACCCTATCAGGTAGATGCTATCAATGTATGGCGTTACATATCAGACTTATCAAACGGAGGGATGTTTGTGTGCGCTTGTTCTGATGTTTACAACATACTAAAAACTGTAGTCACGCATGTCCTAAAGTGTCATTGCCATTCATCACCCAAATGATTTTCTTCATGTCAATTAATCTGCCACAGTTTGCCTTGTGATGCAAATGTCAGTACGGCACAGATGGCCGTCCCTCTTAGACATTTATGTCAGGTGAGCAGGCCTGCAGATCGCGTGTGTCGCTGCTATATCCATGCAGAGCTGAAAACTGCTTTGCTTTACTTATGATCTTGGTACACTATCAGATATTGGGGAGCCCTGTTTTTTTTTTTTAATGGATGCACACACCCCCTGTGAATGGCATTCATCCAGGGGTGTATGAAGTGGATGAAAATAGGATAAGGCAGGTGTCACTTTCAGCTCTGGCGTTTCTAAAACTTAAGCCCTGACCTTTCCTGCAGGGTTGCTGGGTAAAGGACCAGACAAACATAGTTTCACGCTTGCTCTGTTCCTGTAGTCTGCATGCATAATATGATGGAGTTTGCATGCATTCCTTTTCTGTCCTTCCCTGTTTCCCTTCTACTCTGAGGACGGCAGGGCCTCAAAAGAACAGGTCCTCAGAGGATCGTTCATTGGAAAGGTTTCGTAATGGAGAGCTTGTCAAGAACATTACCAAGCAATCAGGGGTCATCTGACTTGCCTCCGCTGAGCCTTCTCTTAACCTTTCTCCAAATGTCAAGTGAAGTTGCACCAGAGCGTCACGCCGTAAAGTTAAAGGTGTGGTTCCATGCTCTCTCATGTTTTTAGACAATGGCCGAAAATACCAACGGTGCCCGTGGTCATGAATTGTGTCTGCGTTGGAATGCACGGTCATCACTTGAACACTGTCCTCAAAAAAAAAAAAAAAAAAAAAAAGCGTCAAATGACTCTGGAAACAGGTTGGAATATCTGAATATATGAATGGAAAAACTGGATGCATATTTAGCTGGCTTATTTAAAGTGTTTTAGTGTACGCTATGGTAGCAGATTACAAATCACTTGACGCTCTACTGATGTTGCAATGTGCAACTGGATAGTACGGCATAAACTACACATGATTACCTTGAAGTTTGGGCTTGGTCTTCCGAGACCCAGCCAAGCAGCTTAGTCCAAGCCCCAGTGTGTGCTGTTGCTTGGATGGTGTAAATAGACACATGCCAAACATGTGGGTTGGCATCAGTGCCTTTAAACATGGCTCATCAAAGGCCTAAAGGTTGGAATGTAGTAGAGTGGAGTTGTTGTTGGTTTTTTTTTTTTTTTTCTTCCATGAAGTCCATCCAGCTCTTTTTATCTGAATAGGTTCAAATGACCACTCAAGTTAGGCTTGCTTAGATAAAACTACTAAGGCAGTTGTCTTCGGTATCAGTGTTACTTTCCGCCCTCTTTGAGGGTAGATATTTCCTAAGTAGTACAAAATGTATGAGCGTTAAAGCTTTTTATAATGGGTAGTTTCTGTGTTTCATCCATGTATTTGTATTTCCCACACTGAACCTATACTGGTTTCCCTTGCAGAACGGACACTGAATATGATGACAGCGATGACAAGGAGAAAGGTATGGCAACAGACAAAATGGTGGTTATATGTAAACATTGCCCTGATTGTTTAATAATGTACAGGAAAATGTATGCACAAAAACAAAAACCAAGCCTTTTCCTACTGCTCTCCCTTCCTCTGGAATGGTTTACCTACAGAAGTTAGGGAGGCAAACTCTCTCCATACCTTTAAAATCAGGCTAAAGACTTATCCATTTTCTCTAACTTATGGACAGTATAATTTTGATTTGACTTTGTTATAGACATGTAAAGCCCTTTGAGACTATAAATAGTAACATTGGGCTCTGAATAAACTTGTATTATTATTATTATTATTATTATTGTTGTTGTTGTTGTTGCTATAAAACACTAATAGAAAGTTAATTTGACTGAGACAGTGTTTTGAGAGAGAAGTTACCATAATTAATTTTTTTAGTTTATAATATTGTAGATCTAGTCATCAGTATTTTAATGAAAGTTTCCAAGTGCCTCTATGTGTGTTTGTGCGTGTGTGTGGCTGTGGGTGTCTGACTGTGGATGTGTGTATGGGTGTTAAGATGTAGGGGGAGTGAGTGAGGCAGTTCATAGATGTTATTTCTGTAATAAATAAATAGCATGCCTTTCATCTGTTTAACAGAAGAGGAAACCGCAGAGGCGAGTGGTTCCAGTGTGCAGCGGCCTTCTGCTACTCCAGCTAACGATCAACCTGAGATTGACATTGAGGTGAGTGGGTTGCACGCTTCCCAACAAGCTAGCAAAATTAAATTGTACTTTTCATTTAAAAATAGTCTCATTTATGTTCTATTAAGAATACTGGTTTACATCCCTGTCTGAATTTGAATGTAGATGCGACGTTAGACCTTTATCCTTGCTCTGTAGAAAAATAGAATATATAAATGATTAAACTTTATATATCACTTTTTGTTTACTGTACAACACTGTCATAACTATGAGCCTACTTTATAAAGACTATAAAATTACAAAACAGTATGTGGGATGTTACATAATCTGTTAATATAATTTTAGCTGGAAGTGTTCTTAAATCTTAAAATTAGTGGCTTGGGGGTTTGCTGTTTAAAAACATTGGTGGATCTATGCCTTGTCGAGATGTCTTGATAGTGTTATAAATTCAAGCCCGTTTGAAAGAACACTCAATTCCTTAATGAACTATATATTGTCTTTTGTCAGACATGAGAGCGATGCGTTGTATTATAATCCTATCAACAGCCATGTTGTTTGGGAATTGTTATCTGTCAATACTATAACAACTGCAGCATAGCTGTGTGTCTTAATATCAACAGCTGTGGATGACTCAGAGATATGGTTGCACATTTGTACTTTTGTTTATTCAAACACTTGAGTATAAAAGACTATCTTCCAACACATCTTCCAACATAATTAAAAATATTTTAATTTTGCCAAACAAACATCACTTCTTCATTTAAATTCAGTCAACTAAATCAACTAATTTGTATGTAATTTATAGTTGAAGTGAGTATTTTTATTATGCTAACAAGTTGTACCACCATAGTGGCATTAATGAGGTCTTAACAATCAAGGCACAGGGGCAAGTCTGAAGAAGAATATAAATTCTTATCAGTTCCCGACCACAGCCAACAAAAATAGAGAAGCCATAGAGTTTTCAAAGGCGATGTATACCGTACATCTGACAAAGGAGTCTTCAGAAATGTGGTGGTACTAAATCAGATGGCGCTGACAGTAGTTTACTCTCAGGACAGAAGTGTTGAAAGACAAGCTTCTGTTCTAACTTCAGCCACTAATGCACGACACACATCTACACATATGGCTATTGTGGTTGGACTAGATCAAACCTTTATTTTAGAAAGCCTTTTCTGTTGATGTGTAATTTTATTTCAGTGATATACTATGGTCCTGATGTACTAAAGCCCTTTAAAATGTACAAGATGTTTAGATTGTGCAAAACCCATAAAAGGCCCGCAGTTGGTAAGTGTTTATGTTGTAGATCTTTGATTGTATGTTTGGATTTGCACACACTGAAGATTTCAACATGCCTAGCTCTGTATGTTCTTTATACAGGTGCAAATATCCGTTGACATCTGTAAAACAAGATGAAAAGTGATTTTTCTAAATGAAAGTTACTTTTTTAAGAGCCCACGTGTGCATTACTGAATATACACATAAGTGAAGAGCTACCAGCTTTAGACTATGCATTTCATTTTACCGTAATTTGTAGAAATTTTCAAATAACATTATTCTTTGTTGATTTTCGCCTTTCTATTGATGGTGTGTTTTTACAGCTCATTGAAGCTTCAGCAACAACTTAGGTAACGTGCATGCTGCTCCCTCGCTGAATGTGCTGTCAAGGCCATGTCATGTCCATCGTCTTGTGTTCATCGTTTTTGCATGTAATGTTCATCTCATCGCACGCGTTACATAACGAAGATTATTTTGAATCCCAGTATTACCAAAGATTTACTTGTCTGAATTACAGTTCACTAACTGTCACTGTCAGAAAACATGCTTTGCAAATTGAGTAATTGATACAAAATGAAAAGTAATGGTGCTGTGGTGGTTTAGCGGAAAAGCCGTCAGCCCACCACCGCAGAGACCAAGGTACAAATCTGAGTTTCTGTAACGCTTATGGTTTTGCTGGGCGCCCAAACGAACACAATTGGCGGTGTTCGTGGGTGGGACGCCTGCAGGAGATCGCCTCCCTATTGCTGCGACAACTACTCCCATTGGCTGGTTAGGGAACTTGATTCATGATTGGCTGATCTGGGGATCAAAGTGTGAACCTCGTCACTTGTCGTGGCTTCCCAGGGTAGCCCTCTGCGGTCAGGTGAAAAGAAGCAGGAGGTGATTCCATGTGTATCAGAGGAGACACATGAAAGTCTTTTCCTTCTCTGGCCAACATAACGGTTGTGCAAGCACTGGGGACCAGCAAAGCACAAGAATTGGATATGACTAAATTATGAAGAAAAGGGAATTCAAAAAAATGATGAAAAATAATCCAGAATTCGTTGAATTCACATTCCTAACCCATCCTGTATTACTGTACTCCTTGATCATATCGTATGTGCTTTGGCTATCAAGCATCTAAATCTAACAGTTAGTAATATTACTTAGGTTGCATCTTAATCATATGTTTGAAATCATAATTTACTGCCATCAACATAGGCTATATAAAAAGAATCACGCTAACTGGGGAAAATTCTGCACCCCTTCACCTGTATTCATAATAAACAGGCCATCAACAAGGCTAAATAAAGCACTTACCTTGAGTAAGCTATATTTAATCGTCAACTTAGGGGGGAATTATAATATACACAATTTTGCTTTTATTGCACACAAGCTAAAGGTATAATCAAGGTGATTATTTCAAGGTATAGGCAACTGCCAAAATAAAAGAAACTCCTGAATGAATGAACACTTTCAGAAAATGAAAGACACAAAGCACTTTGAAATCAGTTGTTTCCATACAGATGTGGTTCATGAGGCAATTAAATAGTTGACATCCATAAGTAGGTTCATGTGTAAAAATGCTGTCCGTCATTCCTCACCTCACTGTGACATCCATCAGGGACTTCATACTTGTCGATACTGTGGTCTGGCTGTGATGCAGAAGCCTCTCATTTTTACACATCAAAATGCAAAAACACAAGTTGTCTAGTGGCCTGAGCCGAATTAAAGTTATGTGGTCGGCACGGTGGCGCAGTGGATAGCGCTGTCGCCTCACAGCAAGAAGGTCTCGGGTTCGATTCCCGGCCGGGCGGCCAGAGTCCTTTCTGTGTGGAGTTTGCATGTTCTCCCCGTGTCTGCGTGGGTTTCCTCCGGGAGCTCCGGTTTCCTCCCACAGTCCAAAGACATGCAGGTTAGGTGAATTGGAGACACTAAAATTGTCCCTAGGTATGATTGTGTGTGTGAGTGTGATTGTCTGTGTGTCTGCCCTGCGATGGACTGGCGACCTGTCCAGGGTGTTTCCCCGCCTTTTGCCCTGTGATAGGCTCCAGCAACCCCCGCGACCCTAGTTAGGATAAGCGGCTTAGATAGTGAGTGAGTGAGTGGTCGGGTAAGTCGTCCTTCACCTTGTGTTCGACAAGCACACATATGACATGCGCCAGAAAGAACCCTTCACCCCCTGTGGAAAAGGTTTCAGGTGCATTTTCCCAGCGTGGTGCAGGTTCATTCAGTCCCCCAGAGGGCAGGATAAACAGCGATAAAATACAAAACCAATCTGGAAGTCGTCTTCATCCCATGATGACGCATTTCTATCCTCATAGGTGTTGCACCTTCCAGGATGACAGTTGTGAGGCACAGAACAGTCTGATGACTGTGAAAATGATATGAACCATATGCCATGGCCAACTGAATCACCACATCTCAGCCTAACTAAAGGTTCTGCAGAAGCACAAAGACAGCTTTCTCCACAACTGTTTAACAAAACACTAAATGATGGAAGAATGGAGTCACAATTCTCAAACAGTGTTCCAGACGTTTGTAGAATCTGTCTGGAGCACAAATGCCAAGATACTTTGCATCTGTTCTGGCAAGTTCTGACTACTTAGTGCCTTATTAAGATATTTAACACTGGTCTCTTTTATTTTGTCAGTTACCTTTATATTCCTTGTCCCCCTAAACATTTAACCCAAATACACCCCATATACATACATACAAATCAGCCTAAATGTCGTGAATTGACCACAAGCAGTGCATGACTACTGTATTTGTGTTGGTTATTTCATTTCATTTTCCTTTTTTGAATTATTGTTTTGTGTCATGAAAAAGCAGTTCAGTTGCTGACTGTGTTGCATTGTGAATTACCCAACTGTTGATCTGAGTGGCTTGATAAATAATACTTTCATCAAGAAAAGTATGGAAAGGTCTATGTATTGTGCATATATAACTATTGTAGCTGAATATTGTGTGCACGTAACACATGAATACATGAATGAGAACATGAATCAGACCAGAGGTTCCAAGTCTGCCACTGTGAAAAGCCTGATAATAAATGTGTGTACAAGGATCCCCTTGGAAGAGCGCCCATGGGAACTGGAACAGAATGTCTCACAGACACCGATTTGCAGAGGGACTGGCCCTAATACATTTTACAACACAATAGTTTTGTTTGTTTTTTTTGCTGTAAAAGCTATTGACTGTTTTTTTGAGGAATGAGTCCACTTGTTCAGCTGCTTTGTAATTCTTCCTGTCATAGGAGATATGTCCATGTAGTCTTGTTTTTCCACGTCTCTCCAGATTTGGAATACCTAATTATCCTCAATCTCGTGAGAAATCTTCCCCTTGTGTAGCAGTTATTTCTGTCAAGCCACTTTCCCCATAATAAGTGAAGTTGATCAGACATTTTTTCACACAATGAATTTCATTATATCGTCAAGCAACGTAACGCGGGTGGAGGAAAACTTTACTCTCCTGGTTTTTCACCCACATAAGCACCTCAACGTCACTGACCACCCGCTGAGAGGGAGGGGCAGAGGGAACCAGCTGCACTCACCTGTCCACAGAACTTTGCCAATTATGTTCTCATGGACACCTGTCTGCTATACCCGTGTTCAATGGCCTGTTCTAATTTACAAACACGTCCTATACTTTGTACAAAACAGCATGAATTAGAATGAGATGTATCAGCACTAATTCTGAATGTATGCTGTGAATGGCCCCAATGTATGATATCAGGCAAGGACCAGTAAGTAGCTTTGTCTCCTGATCAAACTTACATTAGGTGGCCTAACAGGTATTGCCTGATGTGATAACCACACCATTTGCATCATTATTACCTATTGTTTAGGTGCTGTCTAACAGCACATACCACTGAAGTATTTGGATCCACTTGTAAGTAGCTAGAAAGGTAACGCTAATTAGATGTGTAATTAACAATATATGGGACTATTCTGTACAAAGGCTACCTAATGTAATGAGGGACCAACAAAAGACAGTGTATTTGTTATTACTGTTTCTCTCTGTTACAGACAAAGCGAGATACATCCATCCAGAATGTCACAGCACAGTGTGCGCTGTCCAATGTTGACGAAACCATCAGTGAACACCCACTCTCCATGCCAACTACAGACACAACACAAATTGACCAGTCAGAAACCGTATGTCAAGCTAGCCAGCCACCTCTACTATCCAAATCACAGCAGGAAGAGACCACAACTTGGCCTGCGTACGGGCCAGCCCATCCTGCTGACACTGCAGATGTGTTAGAAGATTATTTTGAAGATTCTGTGAAGCCAAAACAATCCGTTCAGGCTGTCAAAGATGACCTTCAGATTTCTACCAAAGTGCCTTCCCATCTAGACCTAGCTAAATCAGTTGCGCTTCCTGTTCATTTGCATTTAGAAGATAAAATAGGGGTTTCAGAGGAGAATCAGGAAGAAAGACAGTATGGAGGAATACAGTCTCAGACAGAAGAGGAGGTAAATGAAGCAGTGCAGAGGAAATCAAATGAGAAAAAGAATGGCAAGGAGGATAAAAGTTCTCTTCATGCTCCCGTGGAACTAACAGACCCCAGGGAAGAAATGAAGACTGGTGATTCAGAAGAAATCAAAGAAGACCTTGAACAAAAAGAGGAAGAGAATACTCAAGCATATGGCTCCGACCGTATCCAGGAGGAGGAGATTGGAAAACTCAAAACCATCAGGATGGAGACCATGAAGAAAGTGGAACCAGTCCATGACATAAGTAGCTCTAAGGCAGATGGTGAAGAAATGCCAAGCATTGTGGCCTCCAGTAAATGGCAAGCCCCTGGAGTTACCCCCCTGGGGCCAATAGAAGAGGGCATTGTGAACAAGAGAGAACCTATTCTTTCAGCTACTACAGCATTTCATTCAGAATTACTGCCCATGCCTCACCAGTGTCCACTGGAAGTGGCAGCAACGCTTCCTGAGGACTCTGTTGAAGACCAAGAGCCCCTGGATGCCACTAAGTGCAAAACCATCAGTGAGGAGAATTTGGTGAAGACAGATATTTCAGAAACAAAAGCCAGATCACCACACCTAATCACCAGCGACCGTCCGATTCCACCTGTGGAACCATCCGATTCCCCCTGTGGAAGCGAGGATTCCGCCCGTGTTTTCACAGAGGATGACTTGGTGACTAACGAAGAAGCAGAGTCTGCTTGTGTTTACCTTGAACCAACATACGTTCCACATCACAAGGTCCCAGGACAAGAGCTGTCACTGCCCTGCAAAACCAGTCAAACCCCCGAAGCTCATGTGAGCCATTCTGAGGAAAATCTGGAAAAGACTCTACTTCTGTCTGTTGCCTTCCTCTTATTTGCCATCTGTCTGGTCATAGGTCTTCAAAATCCAAGATTCTTCATTTTCATGGGATTGTTCTTGGTCTCGCTTTGTTTCTGATTTTTTTTTTTCCTCCTCTCACACCTCATTCTGTGCAAGACAACCACTTTTCACTCCACCAGTGCCTTCCTTTCAATTTCTCCAAAAGCAAACCTTGAAAGCACAGTTTTTTTGTTGGTATGTGTTTATATAAGTGAAAGTACAGCGAGATCTATACTCAAGGTTATCATTTTTACGTGAGATAATTTTTTTATGTTGTGGTCATACCCAGTATGCAGTACAAAGACCTGAATCAAATATAGTACAAAACAGTAACAAAACAAAATAGCTTGTCTCAACCTGAAATTTAAAACATTGGACATCTTCTGTCGATATATGCATAGTTAATTTGACAGTTTATTTTGTAAATTAAGACAAGAACAAGCTTTCATCAAAAGGTTCATTTTTAGATATGAAATCTCCTTTTTATTTTTGTGATTAAGACGCCAAATTACTGATCTTCATTAACGAGACTATTATTTCTGAAGATTTTATAGGTTTTAGCCATACGTTTAGTCTCCCCAAAAGTAAATTAAATAGGGATAATTTCACTGTTTGTTGGAAGTTTCACTATTAGCTAAACTTCTAACAAAGTCAGAGCCTTTTTAATGCCTTTGTTTCTGCCTTTTGTTTTTACAAAGAAAGTTTGAAAACATTTTTCATGCAATAATGGGAAGAATAGTTAGATGAGAATACTTTGAGAGTGATAACAGAATTAATGAAGTTTATTGGCACGTTGGATACAGAAATGAATAGATACTGTACATTAACATAACATCTACTCATATGTGGCTGGTTTGGTGATGGTGAGTGCATGTGATGTTTGTGGTGTTTGACTGAGATGTATGACAAGATGGGTGTTTAAGAAAACTGGTCAAACAAAATAGATTTAGCTCAAATGTTTTGAAGGGAGCTAAATGCAGAAAGTGATATAAATAAATGTCTTGAGAAAATGTTAGTTTTTAAAATTTTAAGAAAAAGCTGCTGAGATGGACACTACTCCCTCTTTTCATTCAAACAACATTTGTGACCTAAACTGCCATCAATCATTGTATTGAAAATAGTGTTAAAGTGATCACAAAAAAATTATAGTACTACAAAATATAAATTAGAGTGTTAAGACACACGAGTTCCTGAGTTTCACTGTGAAAAACTATGCGCTGTGTGATGTAAACATTTGCTGTGTTAGTGTACTTGCGTGTAAGCAGGAAATTTGGTGTCTATAAATGCCAATGCACAAAATCAAGTCATTCAGCAATGTTTTCTTTTCATCTCAATCTGTCTTTTCTAATGCCTTCAGGGGACATTGCCTATATTTTTAGCATTCAACTATTCAGTAAATGTAATTCTGAAAGAAGTGAGAAGACAGTATAATTGATGTACCAGTCATGTTCATTACCACTCACTAATTCATTTGCAGGCTCCTAGCCTACAGCTTCATTGCCTTTGAGCAGAAAACTGCAGAGCTCTAAATTAGTAACTAGGTTAAATGTAATTTTTAAATATAATTGTAATTGTTAAATATATTTTAGTTAGATTTGCAGCTCACCTCGTAAACAGGATGACCTAGATGTACGGGAATATTAAAGTTTCACTACGAGGATTAAGTTGACGTTGACATATTTAGTGTGTCTTATAAGAGCATTTCCAACATGTTGCCCACTTGCAGTAAACTCAGACTAAGACATGGTTTCCTCTGAATGCGCAAGGCAGAGAGACTTCTTTCATCGCAATTTCAAGCACGAACGAGGTGACCTTAACCACTGATATCACCGAAAAGGTCATGCATTGCACAGAAGTCAAGGTGTCCCATTTCAGAGGAGCTAGTTGCCATTGTAAGTTGAGATCAGAGTTTATGGACCGACAGCTTCTTATGGCCTTGGGTTCACCTCTTTCAGCTCTTGAACATTTGGGGGTAGGTTTCAGTGTATTGTAACCTACTGATAATAGCAAGCTGGCTTAGGTCAACTTCAATGTCAAGACCTGTAGGCCTACTCACTATTTTGGGCTCCAAAGAGAATTGAGCTATTAATCCTTAATCTGTCGGCAACTGAAATTAAGAGTTTGGATGGTTGAGTAATACATTTCCTTTAAAGAATATTTGATATAGCGAATGCTTTAAGAAGCATCATGTTACAATGACATGGTGTAAGTGATTTTAATACAAATAATTTGAGTTGAAAAGATGCTTTGAAAACACCATCAAGTATTTTAATCACAGTCATGAGTAAAGTTTAATGTTTTTATTTCACAGTATCTTCTCCTTTTTGCTGCTAGTGTACATCTTTTTACAAAAGAAGACATGATATCACTAATTTTTCTTGACATATAAAAATCAAAGACAAACATCTACGTTAAAAAAATATTAACCTTTGGCAGTAACTGTGACATTCAGGTAATCTTATCCAAAATAACAACTGAGAGACCGGGAAAAGATCCGAGACATTTTATCAGGACACAACAATCTTCATAGCATAATAAACCCATTTGCTTGTGTTGCAATTATGTTCATCCACTTGCCCAAAAATCACAAAGCTGATATTTGAACGAATATGAAATGTGGTGCGATGGAACAGCATTTAAAAATGATCATGGTGTGTGCTAGTAATACTTTAAAACCATGAATTCATCTTGTGAATATGCCACTATTTAAAAGAAAAACACCAGCAGACAATTGACCGGTCCGATTTTTCCTTTACGTTTCTTTAATGATCTCACTGTTCTGTAAAGATTTTTTTTTTTATGTCATGGGACGAAGCCACTTGCTGTCGTAATAACAACCCTGACAAAAATGTTGTTGTGACATCATTGCAGATTGTTCATCTGGGTGGAAAATTAATTTCTTTTGAAGACAGTAAAAACATAACAGGCAGAACACGAGACCATGTATGCCTGAGCATACGACATGCCAACTGCATATGACCCAGTCACACAATCGGTGACCTCGCTATGACATCACGAGTGTCGTTAAAACTCTGCAGTGACCTCACTACAATTTAAATCATTATAAAACCTTCCTGTTAAACGTTAAATAAAATACATCCATGCTAACATCTTTCTACAAGGTCTTTAAAAGCGCTCTCGCTAAAAAATTTTTTTGTATTAAAAAAAGACAAGAAAAAAAATGGAAAAACAACTTTTAAAAAGTCCCCACCCACCATACCAACTCACAATGATACATATCTTCATGACATTTATGATTCTGTGAAATTCATTTACGTTTGTCTGTACAAAATCAGCTGGCACGGCTGGAGCAAAGAAAAGTGTCATGTCATGTACAAAAAAAACAAAACAAAAACCTGAAACCATCCACACAGCATAAAAAGGCCGATCACAAATGATGTGAAAACAACATTTATCATCAGCAGACATCTAAAAGATTTAAATGTTTAAACTGAATCAAGTAGCTTTTTCGTTCCATAATATATTCTGTAAGTCAAATTCTTTCTATATATATTTATATATATAAAAAAATGCCACTGACTTGAAGGACAAAAAGTGTGAGGGAGGTCAGATATTCAAGCATGTATCTGACGTGTTGACACATGAAAATGTTCCCGTATGACTCTGAAGGACTCGTCTGAAATGGGACATTAGAGCCTCTCAGAATGTTCCCTATGACTTAACCATGTAATACCAACTCACCCCTCCCAATCTAAAAGAGGTACTTTCGACAGGACTCCACACCACACTTGCATTCTATACGCATTCTCTTTTTGGGGATCCAGGGAGTCCAGTCAAACTGAAATTAGAGTCCATCTTCGTACTTTCTGCATCGACAGGATCAACTGTATAAGACAAGGGAAAGGTGTTAATTCCAAAGCATTCCTGTAATAACTAATTACACTTTTAGGCTCCTTAAAAAAAAAAAAGAGAGAGAGAAGAAAAAAACAAAACAAAAAATTAAAAATCCTTGCTCGTCCATCATTTGATATAACTAAGCTTGCAAGAGCTAACCTAAGGGTAATGATCCTCTGCCTCCTTCATACTTACTCTGCATTTTGTAGTCAAAGGTGAGCTCTTCCCCTGTCTTGATTGTGCGGGTGGCAAAAAAAGCTATCCGCGGTAGTCTCTCATCCAGGTTGTTTATGAACACGTTGTACACCTGAAGATTTGGGTCACACTGCAAAATAGTGAAGAGGAAAAAAAAAAAAAAAAACACTTTTTAGGTCAGAACTTAAACTGAGGATGCTAATCTTCAGTCAAGTGTCTACGTTTGACCTGTATAAGGTATATCTGCAATGTTATTTTACAAAGTGCCTTTAAACAGGTTTTTGAATTTAACCAGGAATCTCTGGGCCAGAGATCCCAGTCCAGTCCCGGAGGGCTACAGACCCGTGGCCGCTGCTGCTTTTTTACCTCTTAATTAAATGCCATTTTGTTATGTATAAATCAGGTTTCTGCATTCTTCAGCTAATTAGAGAGCACAGTGAACAGATTATGAGAAAACCTAAGGAAAATCCACACTAAGTCCTGCATACATATGCCATTGTAATGATAAAGACCTGGTGTACATATCAAAATCACTTTATTAAATGGTTTGTGCTATTAGATTCATAAATATACAGATAAAGAGAGCCAGTGACTCTGCTGATTACTTCCATCGCTAAAATCATTTCCTCTTAGTTTTGTTTAACTGAGCTTTTTTTTTCCCCCTTACTGCTGGGGGGGTGGGGGGTGGTATGCTGATCTCACTACTAAATCTAAACATAGGCTGTGAACTGGCTTAGCTGCACATGACCATATATGTCATTTTGTTGATACGAAACATGACAGATCTTTGCCTGCAGAAAAAAAAAAAAAAAAAACACTTTGGCCAAGAGCACTCACACTATGATTAACAAAGTGAGAGATGTTTCCGTAATGAGCTGCATCCACGGTGTACTCATCATCAACGTAGTCCAGGTCAAACAGGTAGGTGGCGCCCTCTCTATCATAGATGTGACCTCGCCTTTCTGCTTCCTCCGTCGTGATGATCTGTAACAGAGCATAGCCAAACAGTGTGACTGTCTGTCAGTACTTTCAAAGTCTAGAAGTACAAGTTTCTTTATAATGCTTAAAAACTTCTTTGTGTTGTTTGGGCAACACTCAAGACATAAAAAACTTGACATTGTAAATGAGCTTAAATAGGGTAAAACACAAAATCTCAGGACTCACAACCTAGGTTAGTCTGAATTTGATTCTGAATCTGACCTGAAAAGTCAGTCATAATGTATATTTACAGGAAATATATTTTACCCTTGAAGTTAATAACAACAAAAGATCTAAAAATGTCTTGTGGAGCACCTCAGATTTGTCCTAGATGGTTAGAGACTGATGCTTAGCTGCCTATGTAATCAGACACCCTCCCCAATCCCTTACCTCTCCAACATATTCCATCACAAAAGTATTCTTACGGATGCGTTCCATCGTGCGCACTCCCCAACCTCTGCCGTTGTCAGTCCGAAAGATGCAGAGTGAGTACTGGATGCCACGCTGAACCACTCTGTTCGGACAGTCTGGTCCACAGCGGCATCTCTTGTTGCATTCGTATATGGGCATCCCCGGCCGAATGCGAACCTGACCCGAATCGTTATAGGCAAAACGGTGCTGGGACGCACCGGCGCAACACCCGTCCACGGGGTTGTCCAGGCAGTCGGTGCATTCGCAACCCACCGCCACTTCAGTTAGTGTAATGCCCTCCCCAACCTTATAGTCATTAATGTATGTGAAGTTCTTAGGCGGTCCCTCCGAGTCCACTTCGTTACAAACAGATATACGGCCCTTGTGGGTTCCAAGGCTGTTGAGATGGACCTCCCACTGTCGAAGGATCTGACGATGCTTGGCTTTCTGAACCAAATGTGAGGATATGGCGGAATCGAGCTTCTTGGGGATGCTCCTCTTTTTTTGCCTCTTGAGCTCCTTGTGCACGTCCTCCCAAAACTGTGTGAGCAAGTCCACGCACTTCAGATTCTTCCGCGGCTCCCACGTGCTCATGGACTCTGGGTAACCCTTCCATTTTACTAAATAGAACTCCTGTAAGTGAAATGAGAATTATGGCGACGGCCAAGCATTGTTTCGAATATTATGAAATAAAGTGCTGCTTAGTCTGGCATCTCACCTCGTTCAGTATGTTAATAAAGAAGTTAAAACAAATCAGAAACAACTACAATTTCAAATGAAAAGGGAAAAAAAAAAGAACACAACAACAACAAAAACTAAGAAGTCATAATTGTTTTAAGCAAGAATATTCAGCATCATAATCTTCATATTCTTACATGCTATGCTATGCAAAGCTGACCGAGGACCCGTATTTGATAATCCTGGAGACACTGACAAACTACAGTTAAAGCTCTGCAAAGTTATGTTACCTGTACTTCTGGCGTTCTTCCCGGTGTCTTTCCATTTGAAACAACTACTTTCTTGTAGTTACAGAGATACTCAACCTCAAAATCACAAAGGTTGTATTTGTTGATTCCCAGATCTTTGCAGATGACACCCTCTTCTCGACAAACAGTCTCCAGTTGCTCCAGTGTAGCCTTGCAGGCCACTTGGCATTCTAGAAGCAGAGAAATTATTAGACATAAAAGAAAACTGGTATTTGCCCGTTCATAGTGCATTCATTCATTCTCCAAACCGCTTATCCCTAATTGGGGTCGCGGGGTGCTGGAGCCCATCCCAGCGCTCATTGGACGAAGGGCGGGGGGAAACACTCTGGACAGGTCGCCAGTCCATCACAGCCCGTTCATAGTTGTATTCACAATATTTGATTTTTAACCAAATTCTAAACGGCGCAGCACATCTGGCTGCGTCAGTAATGTGCGAATGGATACTTCATGAAGAGGTGAGGAATTAACCTAAAAGCTCATTACTTTGTTTGGAAATGTCTGATAACATATTTATACATGGAAATGCCTGTTATCATATTTAGACATTACCCTCCAGTGCCAGGCTGGCAACCAAAGGAGTACAAACTGGACAGCGTAAACGCAACTGTCGATGGTATGGATTTGATAACTGGTGGACATACATGCTTAACTTTCTTGATGCGTTTTAGATTACACTTAGAACACTATCAAGAACACAGTCGACAACGTCCCATCTCCTGCTTAGATTACACTACGCAGCTAAGTAAAGACTGGTAGAAAGATGCACAACACTTAGGTTCGCTTAGTTGACAATAGCTAAAGTTAGCTAGACTACCGGGGCCAGATCATTCACGTTCTGCATATACAGAGTGTGTACAGAGATCATCTAAGGTAGTGTAATCGCACTTCTGTTCTAACGCCATCAAACATAGCTGTATTTAATTCGACAGTAAATCATAGAAACTTAATGCACAAATAATAACTGTTCGATAGTTCCATTCACTTTTAAGTTAATTTTGCAAACGTGTTGCTACCGAGCTCTCTGCTTGGCGCTATGAAATGTGGTTCGTAGGTTTATATCAACAAATGACTGCAACGCCACCTACACGTTTCTAGCCATTTTATAACTTTCATGTTTTTAAAAAACCGCCCTTCATCCAACCTTATGACTGGTAAAACGCTATGCAATCGACCGCAGACATGATGGGACGAGGAAATCGTTGTTTTTAAAGATTACAGACGACATAATCCTACCTTTCAAATTTTCCGCCATCTTCCTCCCGCCGCCAAAACGCAAGAATAGAAAAAGTGACCAACGATTGGTTACATGGTGACTGAGTGACAAGCCGAGTATCCAATTAATACAAAGACCTAAAATCTACATTGAGTAGAAACCATATGAGGGCGCTGCAGAAACGGATCAGCAGGACGTGTGTTCCTCTTCTTCTGTTATATCTCTGTAGCTCGTTGCTGCCCCTCGTAGGTTAAATTCACAGTAACTTCATTATTTTTCATCCTCACCATCCTTCGCTCACACTGCTGACGCAAATAAACTATTTCGTGTCGAACATGCAAAACACAGTTGCCATTTAAAAAAAGGAAGAAGGGAAGAAAATATGGTGACAGAAATAAATGTAGATTTATCGTTACAAACGTAAAATAACCTAATGAATATAATCACCAATATTAGATTAAACTTCCTGTGTTCAGAAGAATAGTGAAATGATGTTTACTTAATGTACATATCTGTATTTCCCATACAGTGCATGATATCTTTTAATTATTCATTGAAATATGATGGAGCTACTTGAATTGGTTTGTTATGTAAGTGCTTTTGTCTGTACCATTTATCCAAAATGCACTGCTAGATGTTTTTTATGCTGAATATCTTGGACAAATGGAAATTCTATTTACAGGGTATGTAGTGTAAACACAATCATAAATAAAAAGACAATGCGAAAAACTATTTATTCTGCTGTGTGATGGATTTATTCCTCAACAGTAATGAATAAATACGATAGTGTTAAAGTGTAAGCCATTAAAACTTTTGACAGTGAATATTCTCTCACTCTCCCATACACATACACAATGAAAACTTTACTGACAAAATTCCATCTTTTTGTAAACTTCTTCTTAGTTACTTCTTCATGACATTGATTGCAATTACATACGTGTTCCACATAGTTTTGTGCAAGCATCACCCCAATGAAAGAGAAGGAGACTGAAGTTGTTTGCAGGCTTTTGTGCCAGCCTTACTTAAAAAAAAATAAAAATAAAAAAAAAAAAATAAAAAAAAGAAGAAAAAAAAAAAATAGCTGGCTTAGCTAATCAAGGTTCTGGAAAGTCTCCAAGTTGTAGAATCACGTGTTTTCAGTTCAGGCTAAAATGAAGTCCCACTGGAGCATGACACTCCAAGAGAAGGATTGCCTCTCTCGGTTTTAAACCAAAAAAGACAAAAAAGGAATGCTGGACACAAACAAAAAAAAAGGGTAACGGATTCTTAAGAAAAAAAAAAAAAAAAAACAAATCTCATTTTAAAACGTCTCATTTCACGATGAATAAGTAGTTTAGCATCTCACAAGTTATCTTTACAAGCAGAAACCATAAACGTAAGAACAGAACCATCTGGCCTATCCCTCTGTCAGTCTCTGTTAAACAAGGTTATCTTAATTGCACATAATGGGACTAACCAGTACAGTGGCTGCTGTTGGCGTGGAAGCATAGTGTCGGCTATGGGGGTTGCTATGGTTACTTCTGCTCTCGTCTCCAGATGATGACCATGCCGGTGGCGTCAGCTGACGCCAGCAGACTCTCATCGCAGTTGAAGCTAACATCCAGTACCGGGCCGCTATGACCCTGAAGCTTGTTGACAATTGCTTTAGTGTTGCGTTCCACATCAAAGAAATAGACACATGCGTCCTCACTGCCAGTCACTAGTAAGAGAAGAAAAAAAAGAAGAAAAAAAAAGCTTAAAAACACCAATGTCTTGAAGCATCTGGAAAATCAAAGAATACAAAGCAGTGATGAGCTCATCAGGTAGCTAGGGGATGGTTCACCAGGTTTCTTTAGACCAAAATTGAACAAACTGCTGAGGGGAAAAACACCACTATAAAAACTGCTTGAGCATATTAAAAACAAACAAACACGCAAAGCACTTCGATCTGAGCAAATGAATAAAAGAATGACTGAAAAAACAAATGAAAGATTGGATACAACTGTCTTATGATCCACCTCGTTTCCTTGGCAATGCTCACACAAAGATCCACTTCTTCCTCTGTTAAAATCACTGGCACAAAATACTCAGCAGCGTGCTGTTTTGCCAACACGACACTGAAGAATCTGTGTGCGGGGGTGGAAGCGGGGGGGCGGGTGTCTTACCAACACAGGCTCCCTGTCTGAAAGACATCAGTGGACAGAAGATGCTGTGGGTGGGCTGAGAGCCATGCTGGATTGGAAAACTCCTCTTTAGCTGCAGAGTTCCCTCATTATCTACAACCCTGTCCGCAAAAAAAAAAAAACACAGCCACGTCAGAACGACGAAAACAGCTCCCGTCCAGATAACACTTCATCAAATCACGTATCACAGTTACGTTCGGAGTAGGTCACCCAAGACACGTCCTCGATCTCCACTTCATGTGAAGTCGTTATCGGTTTGGGAACCACACAAGTGTTATGTCTCATTGTTGTTGTAAGGTCAATAAACTCCATGGAGAGGTGTGCATTCTGACCTGTAGAGCAGCAGTTTGTTGACGCAGGCGTTAACGAGGAGGGAGGGGTCACGTGCTTCTCGACTGATCCAGGAACGGGCGGAGATGCTGGAGATAGAGCTGCCCTCACTGACCACTAACCGCTTGGCTTTCGTCAGTTTTCCTGTGAGAAAGACTTTCTTTTTAAGTTTTTGTCTTTTTCAGTAAAGATATAAAATCTCTGTTCCTTTAGGCCTTGCACAGTGGTGCAAGTGACACTATGTACAAAGTGACTTCCTTTTCTAATAACTGCTGACTAGAGCGAAATAGGAGTTTCACTGCTCAGCTACTTCTGTTTTTTGGGGTTTTGGTTTTTTGTTTTCAGATTAATCTGGTAAGTGCACAGATTATTGCTTCAGATAAGGTTACAGCAGTAGCACTGGTTTTTGAGGTTAATTAATTAAAGGTTAACATTTAAAATTACTTCAAACAAAGTCACATACAGCCCCCCCCCCCCCCGCTTCATGGCTCGAGAGCCTTCTAGCATTTTTATTGAGCAGAGGATTTTTACTTTCAGAAGGTTCCGATTTGTAAAATAAAAAAGCGAGAATCGCTTGTGGAAAATAGAACAAACAGAGGTATATTCACACGAGAATGTAGCGCCTCCATTTGAAGTGAAACTATGCATTTTCTATAAATGGAACCTCACACGAATGTAATTGGGTCAAGACAACAAGAGCGGGGGGTGCAGCCGAAAAAAGCAAGCAAGGGGACGAAATCCACTAAGCCAACAAACGTCAACACATTTACAATAGTACATCTTACCGCTGGTTCCAAAAGACATTATTAAAAAAACATTACTGTGACAGAGGGAAGGGGATTTTTTTTTAGTGCTTTGTGACTAGAATTGTTCTGAAAAGTAAACACAGAGGGTTACGAGAGGACTAAAAAAAGAAAAAAAAAGAGAGAGATAGAGGTTAGTGTATCAGTACCTGTAGCCATGTCAAACAGGAAAGAGAATATGCTTCCTCTGTCATCTCCAGCCCACAGGATCCTTCCCGGAGCGTCAAAGGAGAGAGACAGCACCCTGCCAGTCAGTTTACTCGAGCCACCTTTTACCTTCTTCCCAGTGGAGATATTAACCACCTGCAAGAGATGCTTACTGTTCCCAACCTGCATTACAGAGAGAAGAAGACGACTTTATTTCCAAAGCAGTTGAGAATATGATACATTAGTTCCATTACAGTTTGATTACATATTTTAATTGAAATGATCAATATGACTGTGGATAATTTCGTGTTCCTCATCCACAGCAAGATAATATATTCTGCTTAAAGGGGTTTTTTTCCCCCCTGACCTAGAATGATCCAGTGCTTGCATCTTAAGTGTTTCCAGATTGGACCTTATAAAAACCGTACTTACTGATAATGATGTTATGAGCTATTAAAGTAAATTGAGCTATTGAACAAAATGACAGTGAATGGACTCATCCAGCTCGCATGACTCACCACAGTCAAGTTGTTGTTCATTGGCTGAAATGTGCAGCACAGAAGCTCGCTGGACTCAGGGTCAACCACTTCACGGATACAGCGTCCGTCCTCCGTGTTCCAGATGCGAAGGGTGCCGTCCTGCGACGTGGACACTATGATATCGTTGCTAAGAGACCAGGCGAAATCAGTGACAGGACCAGCGTGTCCTCGCAGGGTCACCTTAACTGTGGGCGGAGGCGGGGACAGCGTCATGATAGACAAGGTCCCGTCCAATGAACAACAGGCCAGGAGGTGCTTGTCATCATTGGCAAACTGCAGCCGAGGGACTAGAGACAGAACACGTATACAGATGATGAGAATACAGTCAATACTCATAAAAGTCATATAAAATCAATGAATCAGCAGTACATGTTAATTTATATCAGCAACAGCAACACAAAAATAATAGGGGCAGCAGTAATGAATGAGAGAGAGAGAGCGAGCTGTAAAAGTTGGAGGCAGATAAAGCCAGTGAGAAAAGGCTTTTAAGCAGTCGTATCTCTCGTCGAGAACAACAGAGAACTAAACTGTTTGTAATGTCCTGTTTATCTTCTTGTTAAATACCGAGCAGCACTGCAGTGTGATGTTCCTTGTAATTACGCTGTGCAGCAGCCTACTCCATCAAAAAGCCATTTTACCGCATTGCTTTAGTCTCGGCCAGAGGCAGCTTCTCTCACCGGCTTTGTCCACGTGCTGGTCAAAGATATGGTGCATTCCAGCGAAGGCGTAGTTTTCACTGAGTGTGGTGTCCCCAGCCATGGCACGGCTGGCCTCTGCCACCGAAGTGGGAACCAAGCTGCCAGGGGGCCTAGCATCACATACACACACACACTCACTTATGTTGAGTATTACATGAGCTTTGGTCACCAAAGAAACCATAATGTGACCAAAATGTTGAATGAATATTTTAAAATTCCAAAGTAAAAACCATGAATCAATTCTATTCCCAAAACAGGCTAATTCATCAAATTTGGAAGAGAGCCTCATATCGATTGTATATTCTCTTAGTTTACAGCTCAAGATGAACAGGGTAGGTAAGTTCCGCTTGTACAGCGCATGACAAATCGGACAGACTTCTGCTAAGAACTTCATGATCAACAAGCTAAGTTAGTTTTACACCCAAAATGTCATTTCAGACCTTTTTTGTGAAAATGTATTTCCCGCCAACTGAGATGGTGGAGTTCAGCCTTACCTCTCATCATATGCAGCTCTGTTCATTTGGGCTTGGAGCTGGTAGGAGCCTCGGCTCACAGAACGCCGGTGGCCACGTGCACCCTGGGCTCTGGGGTCCTCCTCAAAGTCCTGTCAGGAAGAGACAACCTCACAGAGTAAATACAGCTATTCAACATGACTTCACCCACTGATAACAGGTACATATACCTCCATTTAAGACTTTCACCAGAGTTAAAGCTTTGCCTTCAGTTTACTTTGAATGTCTCCCCCCCCCCCCCGTGTGGACCTATTCCCTCAGTATGCCTTGATTGTTTAACCTCACTCAGTGAAGGGGTGTTTTAAACAACACCCAATTGTCTTTCATTCATAAACCTAATGTTCTGCCTTGTTTGTATCCCTCTCTAACGCCGTCCTCTCTCTCTCTCTCTCTGCGAGAACCTAACCTCCATGCGGTCCAGTGTGGTGCGGGAACTGCGCACACTGCTGGCTCTGAAGCTGCTCTGCTCAGACAGCGGCCCGTAACGCAGGGCCAGCAGCTGACTGCGCAGCCGCAGATACTGCCTGCGCAGCCCCGGCTCAAAGCCACATTTGGCGTTCTCACGGAGCAGCTGGCTGCGCCGGCGGATGTATTGTGTGCGGAACTGTGGGTACGTGGGCGTGCGGTAAGCATTGTACCTGCAGAAAGCAAGAGGGGGGGGAAAAAAAAAAAAAGAGAGAGACAGAGACATGAAGGAAAATCAATCATGGCTCAAATATCAACAGTCAGTTGAAGTTTCACTTCATTGAAAGTTTGGCAGTATCAAATGAGATTTTTCTGCTGACAGAAATATCACCTACTGATTGGATATTTGAGACTGCAGGCAGTTATTGTAGGACAGAACCAAATGGTTTAAACGTTTACTCCATTAATATATCACACATTGTGTGCAAACAACTTCCACTACCATGATCATCAATTTAGGTGGTGATAAGACTGGCCATTTTTCTGGAGCTCACCTTGCGTCCACTGCCAACACCTGCTGCCAAACTGCAGCCATTCCACACACTCTCTCTGGGAATCCAGGAAGACAAAGGCAAGGCTGATGTCGGGCACCTTGTCAAGAAAATGGCCTAATTAAGTAATTTCCTGATCAATAATGAAGGGCGTACAAAAACATTAATTGTTCTCAGTGCTAAGTGTTCAAAGCTTATTTATGAGCAATGCTACCATCAACCAGTGTGTGTGTTTGTTTGTTTTGTGTTTCACGACAAACACTGGCGGTCATCCCAATCTCTTCCTATGATCTCCATAAACATACATCTGAAACTTTCTTTCAAGAGATGTCAAGATTCGTCACCCATTTCGGTTCCCTTGAGTCGTACTTATTTGGTCTTTTGCATCCAATCCGGCATAATATTACAGTGCTGACAACTGCCTGTTTCGATTCATTTCCCGGGTAACTGCACGATTCAGGCCTAACTGAGGCCACAGCAACTTAAAAGCAAGCGGCTGAAAATGGACGTGGGAAGGGACATAAGATAACTTAAAGAAAGCAAAACTGAAAAAGAGGAAAATTTGTTGTACCTTTCATTTAACCTGGTTGGTCTCCAACGACTTCTATGAACTGCATTCATAATCACCGGCTCATATCTCATTATTTAATACCCTCACTCTTGATTGAAACATCCCAAACTTCTAAAGAAATGTTGTTATTAATGCTACAGTGGTAGCTTAAATGGGTTTTCCCCAAATCGCAACAGAACTGAACCGAGCTGCAGTTTCGTTTAGGGAAATAGCTCCAAGCTATGAAGGGTTGGTTAGTTAGCTTGGAGGCTAGCTAAGTAGCTCAGCACCGTGTTGGCGACAGCCCAGCATATCAAGTACAGCCATTTATCCATGATTCTGATAAAGAGGAAGTTAAAAGTCGTGTTTTCTCTTCTTAAATTTGAAACGCACACAAAACATAATAAATTAGTGAGACAAATCCCTTACCTTCCAAATCTTCTCACTGATGCATTTTTGCGAGGGTGGGTTGACAGATCACGTGATCCGTATGCTAGTATCGACTCGTTTTACCCTCGTTGATCTGTAAATCATCTGGAAGGCAGAAGAATAGTCTATCAGGTTTTACATTCGTTGTATGTGAATGCGACAAGAAGCGAAGGTAGCGCACGATTGCCACAATATAAACGCATCAAAATAAGATTGACTCAAGGAGTGTACACAGCCTCGCCTCTTCAGAACAACGCCCGTAAATGTAGTGCACGTTAGTCATTGTCCAGCCTAATAAAAATGACCGGAAACCCAAATCATTATACCGATCAGATTGTGGTATGGCATGTAGCGAGTTTCGAATGTTCTCTATCGGCCCGCTAACAGCATACTAAGCATGGGCGAGATCTAGACGAAGCACTTCTTTGCTTCCAATAATGAATAAACGTATGTTGGTCCGTTTTCAGGTTGTCTGGACTTATTTTCTCTACATTTACATTAACAACAACAACAACATCAACAATAGTAGTGGTAGTAGCAGTTTGGTCAAAACGCCTGAATACGAGAAAAGGTTTACTGTTCGATAATTACATCTGTTTTAACAAAAACTGAGTATCCCTAGAAGCCCAGACAACTCCAAAATGATTATTGTATTGTTTTACAAATAGATTGATTTCTAATATGGGTGTCACTGTTTTCACCAGATATATTCTCATCAAAATATTTACATTTCTCACACACTGAGTGTTGATGTAAATGTACATGTGCTACATTGTGAGCCTAGCTGCCTAAATCTGTAAATATATTTGTTTATAAACTGATTCCAACATGATACTTACCAAAATCGTAATTATTTGAAGTAGTCGCCCCACCATTCAGCAAAAAAACCAAACATATATTCCTGAAGATGTCCAAAGTTGGAGTCAAAAAAAAAGTGCTGTCCTAGATAAAACATTTGTACAAAAATAATGAATTTTCACTTCAGGCTGTCTCTTAGATTTACACATTTTAATGTCGAAGAAGAGAATTAATACAGGAGCTTAATTATACAGCATATTAAAGGGAGTGATCATCCTTTCTGACATAGGTACTCGCTGTAAGAAGAGTGTTTGTTGGTACTTTAGATTTTATTTTTAATCAACCACAAGATTTTTTCACGTTTTCCATTTCCATTAAAAGCCTTCATTTTACATTCTAACTTAAAATATTCTCCAGCCTAAATAGATCAGCTGTTGGTCATAATGGATGTTCTATAACTAACCTCCCACATGTTTTTTTTTAAATGTCAGTGTTTTTTAAGGGACTATCTGCATTTGTTCTCACAGGAGGTCAGACTAAATAGCATCTCACACTCTTCGTTTTCAAGAAAGCGCATAAAACTTCGCCGGTCCAATCAGACATACTTAAAATAGATGTTCTTTGTGGGTATCAAAATGTAAACAACAACAATTGCTACATGTCAGTCTACTGAAATAACACATCAGAAAAATCATGCCACATATGTAATTGCAGGGAGTTATATGTTAACATGAGCCCACCTGTCTACAAAGATGAATTTTCCTTACATTACTACGTTTTCTTTCATAGCCACGGTGGGCGTAGAAAGGTAAAAGCTATCTTTGGGGACTGTCAATATTTAAAAAAAAACACACACACACACACATTTCTTCTCTTTGGAAGCACATGTTTTTAAGCCCGAAATGTAATTCAGTTGTTTCCACTTGTTTATGAATAAAAATATCTTACAATACTTTGCGAATATTATTTATGATGCTTGGCGATGAAAACTGAAGCTTGTGCACATTTGTATTGTTGAAAACAATGTGAGTGTTCGTGTAAGGGACAATGGATGGGATTAACGGCACAGCACTGGCGCCTGTTGTTTCACCTGAGCTCAGCAAAGGCCTGTGGGATGGCCATGCGGGGGGGCACAGCTGACAGGGCTCTTTGCTTGTTTGAGGCACTTTTTCCCGAAGGGGCCCCAATGACGGTGGCATTCACTAGCCAGAGCCATAAATGAGGGATGCAGATGGGCCTAGTCACTGCATTTTCAAAAAGGACGCAAGGACTTTGGAGCAAAGCCAAAATGCCAGGAACGAAAGGTATGTCAAAGTCAAATAAGTGCAGAAGTGGAAAAGTACTGCTTTTATTAAATAAATAAATTAAATCAATGTTTGGCAGCTGCAAATGTTTTGCACGAGCTCGTTGGAAACTATCCAAAGTTTCCACGGTCCTTATGTAGATGAATATAGTCAGTGTGAAGTTGAAGGATGAAAAACATAAACTGTCTGTCATCAACTCTCCACAGGTAACAAATCGGATAAGAAATCAGCCACAAAGGTAAAAAGGCCACTCCTGAACTGTAGTGCAAAGAATGTGTAAACGATGAATGATAGTAAAACCGGAGCATCATAGCAGCCCATTGAATATGCATATGAATATAAACATAAATATTCACTGACTGCACTGCCCAAGGTCAGAAAATAATGTGATAGAGCTTCCTATACTCATCTTATTACTGTACTCTTATTATTGCTGCACTCATTATTACTGAGTAATCAGTGAGAATTTGTGACTCCACAATGTGTCTGCTGCCCCAGCATGCTCTATAGTTGGGTAGCTTTATCTATTTTTACATATGTGTTGTTTCACCGTGAGTACGACGTGATTCACCGTATTTATTGGTTTTTTTGTTTAATGTTTGTTTGCTTTTTTTTCCATGTAGCAGCCTCAGAGTCCTAAGGATCAACCGAAGAAAGGTGATCAGAAAGGAGATGACAACAAAAAGCAAGGAGGTAAGCATTGAAAGCTGAGAATGTATATGAGTCAGAACAGAATCTTCATCAAGACAGATTGACTTTTCATGGAAAATCTTTTCTAAATGTGAAAGATTTACATTTATTTTAGTAGCTAAGACAGGAGCTGCCTTTCTGCCTGAATTTCTAACACCACAGCCAGAACAATTTAGACATAATATCTAATAAAACTCATTGCAGTCATAACATTAATTACGAATACAAATTAGAAATTATGAATTACAAATTAAGAATAAGACTATCCGAGTAGGACTTCAAAATAAACGTAACCACCTCTTGGAGCTAAGAACGACTTCCATTCATCTCGGCTATGATAGTTTCTACACAAGGAATCAGTGACTTATCAAAGCTCACAAACTGGAACACTGCCTTCCAGTAGCTAAAGGCACTTACTGTTAGAATGAAGCACATGTGCAATTTCAGAGGAATTAAAAGCTTGATTGTTCTCCTCCACATTTAAAATGAAATAGCATTAATTGAACTATTCATTGAACTAAGAGAATCACTTCAAGGTATCTTACTGCAGCTGCAGCAAAAGAAGAGAACATCCTATTGTAGAAGCGCTGTAACCCTTTGTATGTCCTAACTGTGTATACACATACAATATCTATCCAAAAGCAAGAAAATCAATCACACGCCCTCATGTAGAATTTAAGTGTACTTGTTACACTTCCTGTGTGTTTCCAATCAAGGTATCTGTCTGTGTCTCTTCCCCTCGCAGGACAGCCGAAGGGAGAGAAGCAATAACTTCCAGGCCTTTGTGAAGATGGCTTTGGAGACACTCCTGGGCTCCTGCCGCCGTAAGCACGGGGGCCCTCGGGGCAGACAGGGCTGAAGACGTCCCTGCCCATCCTACCCTATCCAACCAATCAATGCAGTCCATTGTATCTCACTGAGACAAAGATTGGCTTAAGTCTCCATCCATCATTGACTCGCTGTCTACTAGAGACTTCCCTCCCGCTGAACCATACAATCCTCCTTTCTTCAAGGTCTCAGGTCTGAATAATGCTGCTGAAAGGAATTATGGAAATCAAGATGTTGTCCTGACACGCCTCAGGATTCCAAGCCTCCCTATTCACCCTAAACCTGATCTCCTCTGATTTGACTCCGCCCCTTTTCATTGATTGTGTGAAAGTCCCTCTCTGTATTGTAAATAAATAATCTGATCAATAAACATAATTTCATACAGTTACTACAGTTTTATAGACCTAATATTTATACAACTAAACAACACTGATGGTTGTCCATATCACTGAAAAACAAGATACTGACATATTAATAGATAGTTTAACGTTTACAAAGCCTTGTAAATGTAAAACTATTTAGTTTGTAACGTTTACAAAACCTTGCGGGTTTAACCACAAACACAGCCAAAAGTTAACAATTCATATTTGTAGTTTAAATTTTTATTTCTTTTTCTGAGACTAACAACGAAACCGTACTCTGAATCTGATGTCTTTTTGATTAGAACATCTAAATAAAATTAGTCCTGTATCCAGCTTTATCATCTTACAGGTGAAAACAACAGCACAGTGTAGACATTTTATGCAATCTTACTATGAAACCTTTATATTCTTATTATTCACACTTGAGTTTCCATGCATCCTCATATTTAGGTGTGCAGCCAAACTTACAGTATGGCTATTTAAACAGGCCTGGGAGACCTCACATAAAAACTAGTGAAGCGTTAACTAAAAGCCTGTATTTAAAATTCAGGGGAGGTGTCATCAGCAAGGGAGCCCTTCATGTGAAGTGCATGCTCCTTTCTGTCATGTCTATTAGTAAAGACAGGAGTCCTAAATGCCTGAGAAGTGGTCCAATCCCACAGAGACCGCCCACATCTCGCTCTCCTCACCCCACCACACACACACACACACACACATACACAAATTTGCTTCTGCAGTGCTGGCTATGCTTGTACCCTGCAGTTGCATCAAACGCAGCCCTTTACTCTAGTATAGAGATGGAGAGGATAAGCCTCTCGCTTATTTCAGAGCACGACCATGTATATTTAATGGAAAGTAATAAATATTTCCTTACATTAGTAAAGCCTGGATTATTCCATGCTATATACCAATTTTAATACCATCGGGTTACGGGGGTTACATTTAAATTTGGACTTTCTCAATGATTTAACTCCTGTTCAACAGGTACACCAGAAGACTGAAACACAAAGACAACACAGAACTACCAAAAAGCAGTATGACAGCTCATGACAGCGTTTAACACTGATGAAGAGACTGTGAAACGTAACTAGGTGACTGTGCACGCTCACTCAGAGGTGAAGTGAGCGCATTTTTGTAGCATGATAACATTAATAGTAGCCTACCACCTGGGCGAAGTACAGACTACGGTTTCCGTTATCCTTTCTGGCGGACCACTCTTAAAATAATAGTCCTCAGGTTATTCGCCATATTATGTCCCCGCTGATTTGATTGATAATTTCCTTAAGAATGTGTACACAGCTGACGAAATTCACAATAGCGAATACAGCTGTCCTCTCGACTGTAAACACAGGGGGCAAAGGATTGTATAGGATATGCAATCTCTCTCTCTCTCTCTCTCTCTCTCTCTCTCTCTCTCTCTCTCTCTCTCTCTCTCTCTCTCTCTCTCTCTCTCTCTCTCTCTCTCTCTCTCTCTGTGCGTGTGTGTCGGGGTGGAGTGTGTGTCTGTTTCATGCTCTTTCTCTCTCCCTCTCCTCAGAGTCTGGGAATCGCCATCAAAGCCCCAAGAACAGATATGTGAAACAGCAAACCAGCAACTGACATAGAGGGAGAAGGATCAGGATTCCGATGCGAAGCCCCATCTGTCTTCTTCTTAAATACCTGGATATCTACATTCAAAATATTCTTTTTTAAATTTATTTACAATACTCCGTTGTATAAGTAATGTATACAGTTAATCTGCTGATATATTTCTCCCCGCAGCGACCCGTTTTTGTTAACTAAATTTTGAGTCTCAGATGTCCGTCTCGTGTAGCCAACGAGCACTAAGGTGCATTGACCACGAGTGGTAGGCTCTCTGCTGTATGGACCGTATTTTATTACATCGTTTCTTGGAATCTATAGTGGGCAGCTCTTTTTTTTAGTTTGGTGTTCAGTCTCGATCTGCTGTTTCTGACAATACTTCTTTCTACACTTGGGAGTAATTCGGAGTTTGAAAACAATTGTTGATTCTTATATAATAAGCCATCGGTGAATACTTGCTTGTCTACATGGAGTTCTTTGCGTCGTGATCCTATCTTATTCATGAGTTCCGTTAACTGCAACGTGGAGTCAGCCGTTACAGGTTTTGACCTGCTATTTAAATCAACTGTCTATACCCGAGCTTAAATTGATGAGGGCTGGTAGTCTCATTTCAGCTAAACTACCCTTCTCTGACCGTGAGCTTACTGAATCGTTGACTTTCATTTATTAATATCCGAAAATGTTTCAGTCGGTTAAATGTATTGATAAATATGATCATCCATACGCAGTGACCAAACTGAAGATCCTATGGGAGTTCCAGCGTCCACCGACACAATATGCCGTCATGCGCGAAAGGATTTGATTTATACCCAGGCTGAGCTGAGAGAATTGTTTTACAAACCATATTCATAATTTAGTGTTCTGCTGTCTGCTACTCATTTGATTTTGCCAAATCACAAACCAGGAGGAAAAAACTTTTCAATATCCAACAACAGGAACAATGGACCTTAAAGTTGAACCAGTGGACATGGACTGTAACCGACCGCCTCCGCTCCGGGTTTTTGCACATAGGTCGACCCTTCACGGAATCTCGCACGTATTTTCACAGGAGAGGGTTACAGTAAAGTGTTGTCTCTGGCTAGTTTTTTTCCTCAGTTCATTGTCGTTTCTACTGTACGTCTGCATAGACCGGATTCAGTACTACTTGAAATACCCACACGTAACCAAACTAGACGAGGTCACGACACCTAAAATGACCTTTCCGGCCATTACAATCTGCAACCTGAATTCCTTTCGCTTTAGCCAGGTTACGCGTAACGACCTCTACCACGCGGGGGAATTGCTCGCATTGCTCAACCACAGGTGCGTTCGGTGAACTGACAATGGCAGCATGTGTGTTTATATGTGAGTGAAGTGGACTGGAAAAAATTATGCCAGAAGTTCCTTAATGGTCGCTTGATTTTGTTACAAAAGAAAGGGAGGGAAATTAGGGTTGTCACTTAATTTCACTCTTTGTACCCATCGCTTTACTTCTCAGCCCCTGTGCGTTCCTATTTTCCCCTCAGAGCAGATTTTCACCATTAGTTTTGTCTATCCACGTGATCCACAGAAACGTCACTGAAGAATGGGCCCTAGTTTAAACTGTGATTTAGTGTATGCTTGTTCTAGAGAGCATAAGCGACAAGGATGTGCCAATATTTAGTCTATGTTGGTTTCACTAAATAATGAAGTACTGGTAATTTTTGACATTTTTTCATTCATTTTGAAGAGAGAAATATAAGAAATATCATGAATTTGATGAGTGGTCTGCTTTCTTAGGAATTAAATTCAAGACTGAATCAGTCCTGGTTTGTTGTGGTTTCTTGGTTTGTTAATTCATTAACCGTGTTTTCTTCCTGAGCTGCTTAATACAACTGTGTAAAATGTTAAAAAACAGTATTGGCTCATTTCACATCTAATAACTACCCCTAAAAAGTGATTCAGATGATTAATGATGGTGAGTCACTGCTGAGAGGAGCCACTGATGATTGGGAAAAAAAAAACATATGTAATAACTGTGGCAGCCAAGAATTTTGTGTTGTTTTGCTAGCATTTTAGCAATTTTGCATTATTTTCTCTCTCTCTCTCTCTCTCTCTCTCCCTCTCTCTCTGACTAGATATGAGATTCGGGATGCTCACCTGGTGGAAGATAAGGTTCTAGCGGTTCTGAAGAGCAAGGCCAACTTCACCAACTTCAAGCCTCGTCCTTTCAACATGTGGGAGTTTTACAACCGCACAGGACATGACATCAGGGACATGCTATTATCCTGTCAGTATAGGGGTCAGACGTGCAGTGCAGACGACTTCACTGTAGTAAGTCAACCTGAAGTACCTGCTCATAATTCATTACTACAGAAATGCCCAATTAAAGTAAAGCAACTGTTTGACAGCATGGCTTATGAGGCTAAAAAGAATTCTGGAAGTTTCTGTCATTATTGGGAAAAGGAGTGATGTGGAAGGGTAGCAGTGCATGGTTGATGACAGTGTGCTGGTGTGGGAGCAGATAATGTGTTGTCCAAGGTGCTGAAAAGGCAATATCGTGTGTATTTCGTATGGTTTGTATTAATTTTAAGAAGGCAGTGTGAGTCCCCCTAACCTTGTTAATCCACTGTTCCAGAAATCACAGCACCACAGGGTATGATTCGCAGATCGGCTTAATTTCACTGCTACATTAGCCGTGTCCTATGACAGTGTTAAAAATGAAAGGCAGCAAAGTCCTATAAAAGGTTGCCATGGTAATGTGTCACTGATATTTTGTTGTATTACTGTGATGATCCCTTCTGCAGGACAGTATCACTCTAGTGACAAGAACGCCCATCCCTGAAGACACAGACCCTCTGGGGACCAATGTGTGTGTGTGTGTGTGTGTGCGCATGTGTGTGTGTGTTTGTGTGTGTCTGTTAGAAGGGGCTATTTGTAGCATTGACCTACTTACATAGGCTGTGCCCACAAGCATCTATATTACCACAAACATTTTTAAAATGTTCCAGTTTCCACATACAAATCTCAAAGAAAAGTGTCATTTTCTGGTTTGAAATTCCTATACATGTGTTTATGGTTTCCATAGCTTTGATTTTAGATTGAATTAAAATGGTTTGCAGTTTTGAAAAATTGGAACAGTAGTGACCATTCAGGTTACAGGATTTGAAAATCTATGTTTTTGATAAAACAGACTGTTTATCGTTCAGCAAGTGCAGTTTTTCAAAGACCCGATGACAAGAGCTAAGAAAAGGCTGGCATGCAGGATTTATTTGAACCGTCTGTCTGGAGTCTCGTATCTGTTTTTTTTTTTTTTTTTTTTTAAGCAGACTGTAAGGGATTCGGGGAAGAGTTTAAAATCCTTTTCCTCTTCGTGACTTTAGTATCTGCCGGATGATCCAAAATATCCAGCATCTTTTGAAATAGGTCAGTGTTAAATATTAGATTTGGGGTGAGGTGTGAGTGGGAGAGCTGGGAGTTTGTAGGCTTTATCTCTTTCTTATTCTTTTACTTTACCGACTCCACGCTCAAGTAAAAATAGCTCTGTAAAATACACCAGCACGCCAGGTTTCTAATGGAAGTCTGGCTCGAAGATTAGTTTTCTTTTTTCCCCCCAACAGTTCACCCTATACATGCCCATCTCATAGACTCCCACATTCATTTGTATTGCGTAGGGTCTAAAGAACATTTGTATGTCCAAGTGTTTTAGTGGTTACCTGCGTGTGTGTGTACATAAACATGTGAGGATTAAATATGAGGTTTCAAATTCTTAGCTGAATGAATAAATGAATGAATGAAATGAATTAATAAATAACTGTAGGTGCTAATTATTATAGATTACAGCAGCCTCTGAGCGGCGTCGGTTCCAGCTAAACACAGTTAATTTACCTCTCAAATGGTTGATATGGAGCGGAAAGCAATTAGGTGGACTAAAACGCTACATCCGTGAAGGAAAGCGGACTGTATGTAATTTAAGGCAGTATCGGGTCGTCGCAGTTTCATTGCAGCAGTAGTCACGTCATGTGACACCACAAATCAGTGAAATAGTAATATTATCTTCATGGTACCACTGAGACTGCGATGAAACTTTTCTAGTATTCATTAGTATGATGAAATAGCAGTTGTGTAAAATCAAAGAAAGCTCTGATTGTTTGAGCTTCAGGCATTAACATTAATACTGAGATGTGTGAAAAAGAGAAAATGGAGAAGAAAGAGAGTGGGAGAGTGAGACATATGTCTCAAGGGCTTTGTTTTGATGTGTTGGTGTGAGTAGTATGTATGTGTGTGAGGGAGAGAGAAAGAGAAAGAGGGATGTCTCTAGGGCTTTGTTTTGATGTGTTTGCGTGAGTATATACTATATGTGGTGTGAGTGTATGTGTGAGAGAGAGAAGTCTTGAGGGCTTTGTTTTGATGTGTCTGTGTGAGTATATGTGCGTGAGAAAAGGGAGAGAGAGAGAGAAAGAGAGAGAGACTGACTTCACAGTTTGAATGACTTTCTCAGGGTGGGAATGCAATGTCAGTTATCCCTATTGGCTACCACAGTCTCTTGACCAACTCTCTTTTTTCACAGGTTAAGTCAAATTGTCTTGATGTATTTGATTCCTAGCTGCGAGTTTTTCTCAGTTTTTTCATGTATTAGGCTGCCATTCCACTGGACAGGCGCTAGTGTTTTCAGACACATTTCACAAGCAGGCAGATGTCATTAGGGGTTTTTTTTTTATGGTGGTGGTGGGGGGGGGGGGGGGGGGGGGGGGGGGTTGTTTGTTTGTCTTTTTTCACACATCACGGTTTTAAATCAACTGGTGCTCGAGCAGATCTGCCCTAACAGAATGTACAGCCATCATTCCCGCTGTGAGTCACACTGCAGCTCAGTGCGACTGACTGTTTTGGCAGGCAAACGCGGAGGCTCAAGGCCGCATGGCGCCTGAGAGGGAGATGACAGAAGAAAGGAGGATGTTTTAGCCTGAGGGTTGAATTTCAGAGCCTCGCTGCATCGCCCTTACCCCAGTGGCTTTGAGCAAGCAGCTTGGCCCCAAGTAATCCCAAGCACTTTCAAAATAGGAGCTTTATTAACATGGAGAAAGGAGCTTTTTACTGGTAGGATATTGTTGAGCATTAGATGGACAGGGTGGAAAAGACCCCACAGAATTGCCTAATGTTTCAACAGTGTTTTGCAACAATAAAAGAGACTGACTGAGTGACACGCTATTATGGGGTAACTCACTGTAATTTACAAACCAACATGCTGTTAAAAACTCAAACACAGTAAAGTGCACAAATGATGCTGGGGTAGATGTGTGTGTCCTTTTGTTTCTCTCATGGGATGTTCTGTTTCCATAGCAACTGTCTGCCTCTGCTGGTCTAAACACACAATCTCTCTCTCTCTCTCTCTCTCTCTCTCTCTCTCTCTTCAGCTCTCTCTCTCTCTCTCTCTCTCTCCCTCTCTCTCTCTCTCTCAGTTCCCCTAAATACTGTAATTATTCTCCTGTGACATGATGAATACTGTGTCAAAAAGTGAGGTCCATTGTCAGTGTATTTTAATCACAGAAAATGGAGCACTGGGTATGCATTAATTCATATTACAGGACAGTAATCACTTACACTGTAGATCCCTGAATATCACCAGAGAGGAAAGAATGTGAGAGTGTTTGTATCTGTATTCTCAGATACTCTTGTTCTGTGTGTGTGTGTGTGTGTGTTCATGTTTACAGGTGTTCACACGTTATGGGAAGTGTTATACATTTAACTCTGGTGAAAGCGGGCCACCGCGGATTAGCGTGAGAGGCGGGATGGGGAATGGTTTGGAGCTGATGCTGGACATTCAACAGGACGAGTATTTACCTGTATGGGGAGAGACAGGTGTGTAAACTCATCCTCTAGATTTCTACACTCCGCAACTTCTGCGACACAACTGCTTTTTCAGATTAAGTGTATTCATCTCTTGCTCCGCGTAAGGACATCTGCTAAATCAATAACCGTAAATATAAGCATTAGTAATACACCTAGCAGCATTAAAAACAGATCAGTTACACGTCCAGCTAACCGAGCATACAGTGATGTGATTATGCACTAGCATAATGTGCTTAGCTCTCGCGTCATTTATTTGACTTGAAGTATCGTGTCACGAATTGCTCCGAATGAGTGTCACTTATGTAGGTGGTGAAATATGCACTGTGCATCGTGTGTAATGTCTCCTCTACTCTCTTCCTTAATTTTCATTTTCTCTCTCTATCTTTCTCTCTCTCTCTCTTCCAGATGAGACATCTTTTGAGGCTGGCCTTAAAATTCAGATTCATAGTCAGAGAGAGCCACCTTTCATAGACCAGCTGGGTTTTGGTGCAGCCCCCGGCTTCCAGACCTTTGTTTCCTGTCAAGAGCAACGGGTACACTTTTTGTGTGTGTGAGAGTGTGTATTTGTGTGTGTGTGTGTGTGTGTGTGTGTGTGCGCGTTTATGCATTAATGAGGTGTACGTGTATGGTGTTTCTGATTTGGTTGTTTTTCTCCTAGCTGCTGTACCTGCCACCTCCGTGGGGAGACTGCAAGGTCAACCCGCTGAACTCTGATCTCTTTAAATGGTACAGCATCAGTGCATGTCGCATCGATTGCGAGACGCGTTACCTGGTGGAAAACTGCAACTGTCGCATGGTGCACATGCCTGGTAGGACACACAGTTGATACCGCCCTTCAGCTTTGCTTCAAACGCTTAGAGATATCTTTTTTCTTGGAAAAAAAAAATGGGAAAGTGTGGAAAAAAAGAGAGAAAGAGAAAGTGAGAGAAACAGCCTTAAGGCAGTTTAAGGCAGTCATTTTAAAAAGCCAGTTTTGTACTTTACATAGAACTATCCTTCACTAAGTCACCAAGACTGGGATTAGCTTCGAAGAACAGCCATAAAATGTCTCAAAACCTATTAAGCCTTTCATGTTAAAATGAGATTGTGACTGCCCCTGCAGGTGATTCTCCGTACTGCACCCCTGAGCTTTACAAGGAGTGTGCCGACCCAGCACTTGGTAAGTCAGTCACGACTCACTCACAAGGCAGCTGGTCTCCTCCGGTTTCAGAGTCAGAGAGAATACTAGCATCTTCAACAATGACTCAGTGTATTGACCAGGATACTATCCCACCAGTTCTGAATTTGGAGAAAGGGAGTCGTGCTGTGTGGTCTGAGGGAACTGTGGATGTATGACTAATTATGCTAGCCAGTATGACCCTCATTGCAGTATTGACTCATCTTTGCTGTGTTTGTTTTTACTATGAACATTTGTATACTTGCAGTGTTGCTGTCGTTCTCTAAATGTCATTATATTTTGTGCCTGTTTGTTTTTCTTGCCAATTTTGAGCTCCAATAAGTTTATGTAGTATGCTTAACTTAAACTCAGTAACCTTGATTATTACTGGGTTTTACTTATGTCTCTATTGACATAATTTGTCTAAACATAATTAAACTTAGTTAATGAATCATGAAAAAATCATTCGGTTAACAGTGATACTTAACCGCACCGACTATAGCTATCTGCTTTTTCAAAGATGATTTAAAATCCCTGTCTACTGTTGTGTGTCAGATTTCTTAGTCGAGAGAGACAACGACTTCTGCACATGTGATACTCCGTGCAACACAACCCGGTACAACAAAGAGCTGTCTTTCGTCAAAATTCCCAGCAAAGCGTCTGCTAAATACCTCGCTAAGAAGTTCAACAGATCAGAGCAGTACATAGCGTAAGTGCTCCCAAAAAAAAAAAAAAGAAAGAAAATACACCACACACTGAAAACGCAATATATGGTTGGAATTGAGTCACTCATTGCTTTTAAAGCTAAATGGCACGGCAATGTCTCTGTGTGACTGTTAACAACGATTGATGTTATTTATCCTACGCCGTGGAAATCTCTTTGGGTCTCTTCCAGGGACAATGTTTTGGTGCTTGATGTGTTCTTTGAGGCCCTGAACTACGAGAGCATAGAGCAGAGGAAGGCGTATGAGGTCGCAGGACTCCTGGGTGAGTGTGTCCATTATAAAGATTTTAAGTTAATATTTTATAACTAAATTACCTGTGCAGCACACAAACACTGCAAGCTGTCTGTGATGTGTGTGTGTGTGTGTGTGTGTGTGTGTATGTGTGCTTTGGCTCATAGGAGATATTGGTGGACAGATGGGACTCTTCATTGGAGCCAGCATCCTTACAATTCTGGAACTCTTTGATTACCTGTATGAGGTACGTTCTTTGTTTTACTGTCTAGCAATCATCTAAAATCCTGCAATCATCTAAAATCCTGACTCCAAGCATTTCAACGCTAAGACAATAATTATTAGAGTGCCAATGTCAGTACAACTTATATAGATATACTATATACAGTCTAGCCAAAAACAATTCATCATGTGAACATTCGAATAATTGATGTTGTCGGCTAGAATGCATACAGACCATATGATGGTAAAGACACCGTATGAATAACCTCATGTTGGACCATTTCATCTAATATTGTTTTTTACAATGGTCCATTCTTATTCTCTGTCTTAACCATATGTGTGTGTGTATGTGTGTGTGTGTGTGTGTGCGCGTGTGTGTGTGTGTGTGTCCGCTTGCCACTTCGGTAGGTAATGAAGTACAGACTCTGTCACTGCTCGGAGAAGAAACAACACAACAACAATAATGACGTCGGCAACGTGCTCAGTCTCGATGATGTCAAATGTCACGTCAGTAAATTTCACTGAAGACAACTCACACAGAGACTGCCACAGACATCAGAACAGAACACAGACCTTTCCAGCCCCCCGTTATACAATTTACCCGCATAATCTCTCCTCCATTCTCTAATACCGATAATCCATCAGATTATCTAATGGAAAACTTAATGGATCTGATCTGATGTATCTTAGTGCCTGGTACACTTTCTGGTGTGGGTAAAATCAGAACTCTTTATTGATGTCAGTGAACATAGCAGTGCAAACATTTTTCAGTCTCTTTTTTTAATTCAGTGATGTGTTATAATCATTGTTTAAACATAAACATTTGAACTCAGCTCCCTAGTAAAGAGATTATATTACTTGTAAAGTAGTAGACCCCAGCAGAAGTTGAGTCTTTGACACCTCCTGCGCAAGGCTAGTGAGGCAACTCACAATATATATCAGAGCAGTGAAACGAACAGTTAATGCATAGTTTAGAGTACTATTAGGGTAGATTTTTCTTTTACACAAGAATATGGAGTGAACCCCTGAGTGAATAATATGAATGACTAAATATATAATTTTGTTAAATTTGCTCATTCACTTATAGTATCGGAGCTATGCACTAGAAATGTTATGACAGATATCAGCTTGAGATATATGTTGTCTGTCCTTTACTTGTTGTCTTTTGTGTTTACGTGTTTGTTTGAAACAGTATGCAGTGTTTGAAAAGCTAAAAGTCACACAAAAAATAAATTGTGGGGGTTTAGAAACACACTTGTTTGCTCAAAGCAAAACCTGTATTGGTCAGTGTGAGCACAGTCCAGGTTTTTGAGCCGTCGGTTTGTAATTTGAGAAGTGGCACTTGTCACTGACAGTGTTGCATGCCATTCTCCTCAGAGACAGCCAATTCATTGTTTACCCGGCTTGTTAAACATGACCCGGGCCTTGCCCTAACCCGGTCTATCTGTCCTGAAGTGGTGTGCTGACCCAGCATGTGAGTTCCTGTACGGAAGTCTCGAAACTGCTCATCTTGCTGACTCGCATGTGTTAATGCAGGAGTTCTGTAAATCAGGCCCAGACCACAAGACTTGGAAAAAAAAAAAAAAAAAAAAAAAAAAAACAGTCTAAAGTGTGACGTGCTGCTGTGGACGGATATCACCAGCAGGCTGCATGAGACCTCTCGTGGCCGTGGTACTTTTACGGCGTGTTTGTCCGTTAGCATGTTTTTGTCTGTAACGGTATGTCTGTCGGTGTGTGTATATGCAGATGCATGTACGTTTGTGTGTGTGACCAGTTGACAGGAATGTAAGTGTCCGTTTTTTTCCCCCTATGCTCGTCTGTATGTTTGTCTCTGACAGTGTCAGTTGTGAAATGAAACTCATGTGCTCAAGCATATACAATGATATTTGTTGAAGAAAGAAAATGCTATGTTTTAATGATACCCAGATTTAAAAAAAAAAAAAAATGAATACATAAATTAATACATAGAATATTTTCTTAGCTAAATACTTTTGCACATTGTAGACTAGAAAGCATTTAGAACACGTGCCAAATACATATTATTTTCCATATTTGGATTGCAATGTGTGTTTAATGACTTTTTTTGGGTTTCTCTTTGATCAGAACTCTAGCATAGTTTGAGACACACCCTGAACCATTATGGTTCGTATAGACAGCTTGTCTCAAGGAATAAAGCAACTGTATAAGAATTGTACTGAGTTAGTACTTAGATCAAAACACATAACATAATTATCATGTAATGCAATTGTTGTTTTTGTAACTTTTCAACATTGTTTCAGCATTAAGCTTACGGCAACATTTCTGATTGTTTATGTTATGGTTTTAAATGTGATTAGTTTTGGGAGTGTGGGGGTTTGATGGACAATTTGTTAATGTATTTTCTTTATTCATTCATGTTTTATTGATCTGATAAAGTATAATAAAAATCAATGTGAGAACAACGTGTGCTCACTATGAAGTTCTTAAACAACAAAAAAACCTTGATCAGTCACCATCACCTTGACTCAGACCTTTGTCCCTGTTAACATGTCTCACAGTTGACAGTGCTTCATTTCTCACAAGCTACTGTGAATTAAATTTGGGAACAGGAAATGGTCATATTTTTGGCAAAACTACCCCTTAACCATTCAGCAGTGCTGTGTACATGTTCTAACAGTGGTGTCAATTGTTCTCAAGGAATTTTGGCCCTTGTCACTGTATCCATTACGCAACAAGGATACATTGTTAGAATTCTCATGAACTCTTTTTAATATCTCCAAATATAAAAGATTGTATTTTTCTCTCCTGGAATGTTCTGTCTTCTCTTCTCTTCTCTTCTCTTCTCTTCTCTTCTCTTCTCTTCTCTTCTCTTCTCTTCTCTTCTCTTCTCTGTATTTCACAGTTGTGCATTAGTATTCGTTCCATGCTTACCCTACATTGCTCATTCACATTCTGCTCTGTTTGGTTACTGGCCCAGAATGACATCTTATGCTTAGTATGAAGCCTCACTGATGCCAGAGGTGAGCAAAAAACTTCAAAAGTTAAAAAAAACCCAACCCTACCAAGACAAGACTTCGTTATTTACAGTGACAACAAGAACAACAAACACTTTGCAGTATGTCTGACACATTTACTTTTATATTTAGATATATTTAAATGCAGACTGTAAATCATATAGATCTTGTCTCACAAGCTGGAATTTGAGTGAGATTGAATCTGTGTGATGTATGGCTGAAGGAATGGCAAAGCTTGGTTTTGAAAGGAATGAACATAAACACTACAGAGGTCCAAAGATCAATGTTGGATTGCAGTGTGAAACGCGTGAACCATGGTCATTGTATGATACTTTGACCGTGTCTATATATCTGTGGCTGACAGCTTTCATTAAGGTGTTGTTATGCACATGAAAAATAAAAAAATAGGTGCAAACAGATATTTAGGAGTCTACCCCTCCGCCCTCCAGCTAAAATAGCGCAGAACACAGTAGGCGGTTTTGGATTACCATTTTAAACACCAATGAGAGAGGGGGCGTGGTCTTTTGTATAATATGTGAAGTAGCTGCTGTAGTTTGACGGACAGTGCAGTCCCAGTCGTAGTTCCCAAAGTTACAGACGCAACGATATCCAATTGAAAACACAATGACTACGCCGAAGAAAGTGTGCATCGTTGGCTCTGGCAACTGGTAATAGAATGGTTCCGGCGTATTATTGTCCTCTTGCAGTTCGTTTGATTAATAGTTTTGATTTAGGCTTTTGCAACCTCAGTCAGCGTAACGTTTCTGTCTGTCGATTTCATTTGTTTAAACCGGTGTAACTTTTACTGGTGTAACATAGTGTAACTGCTTTAACAATGGGGAATTTGAGATTTAAAAGAACTGTCGTCTGATCCAATGGTGGTCAACCGATTTTATTTCTCTTAAACGAATACAAAGTGTTTAGGTCTGTTTTGGGCAGTATGGCAGCCTCAACAGGTGTGCAAAACCTTAAGAAATCAACAGGCTCGCTGTTTGGCTGGCCAGAATCCTTCGCTGGTGCAGGGTAACAAGACGCTGATGTGTGAAATGTTAAAAACACCTGACCAAATCAGTCAAACTAGTTAGTTTCCCTTCCCAATACTTCGGTACAAGTTTGTCGACAAGCTGAAAATCAGCAAAATGCGGTGGAAACGTATTTTAAACCCAGATTGCTGCAATGTTTACGAGTGCTGACTCAGCGTACCTTGATTTACTTGAGAATTCATCAATGTTCAAACTTCTGCTTATGAAAGCTTTAATCCCAAATGGCTCGTGACAAAGCTAAAACTCATGATCAGGCACGTAATGTTAATGTTTTCTTGTTCCATCAAAGCCTACTCCCATCACCTAAGAAGGTGCGTAGCCTTTTGCAGAAAAAGATTTAAAACAACAATAAGCCGTTTCTTTCTACCCACATTTTTTGAACGCTGCGTATCCAGGTGCAAAGAGGGTGAACGAGGGTGAACAGAAACGTTCACCAGGCTACCTGTGCTCATGATTACTGTGTTAAGTTGCTTCCACCTTGCCTAGTGCATGTGGTGTATATCTAGTATCCCCTTTCTCTCTCTCTAATCCACTCTATCAGGGGCTCAGCCATCGCTAAAATCGTAGGACTTAATGCAGCACGGAACGCAAAATTTGATTCTGTGGTGAATATGTGGGTGTTCGAGGAGATGGTCAATGGAAAGAAACTAACAGAGATCATAAACACAGAACATGAAAACGTGAAATATCTTCCAGGACGAAAACTGCCTGAGAATGTGGTAAGAATAATCATAAGGAGCAGTAAAAACAGCACTGACACTCATTACTTGTATGAGAAATCTCCAGTGTTTACATGAGTAGATAAAACCCACTGTATCCAGTTTATGAGTCTAAATGGCTGGACAAGGTCTGATAAATTACTTTATGATTGCATAACGCTCTCTCTCTCTCTCTCTCTCTCTCTCTCTCTCTCTCTTTTTCAGGTGGCTGTGGCAGATGTGACAGAGGCTGTGAGTGGTGCTGACATTCTGCTGTTTGTGATTCCACATCAGTTCATCGGTCGAGTGTGTGACACCATACAGGGGAAAATCAAACAAGATGCAGTGGGGATGTCACTTATCAAGGTGTTCCATCCTGCTCTTTTTCTTTTTCTGTCCTTCTGTCTTTCTTTCTTTCTTTCTTTCTTTCTTTCTTTCTTTCTCTGCTCTCACTAACTTTCTTCTCTTCTCTTCATTCAACTTTGTTTTCCTTTTTTTTTCTCTCTACATTTTTAATCTCTTATTGACTAATTTCCTTTTGTTCATGAAAATGTTGGTTGTGTGATTAATACAACACACCCAGCAGTCTGTATGTGGTAATACTACTGTCAAACCACAGGACCTCTGTACTGCTTTACTTTTGACCTACATTGAAAAAGAGGATGACAAAGGGTGACGTGTGTGTGTGTGTGTGTGTGTGTGTTTGTAAATATGTCAGGGGGTTGATGAAGGTCCAGATGGGCTGAAGCTGATATCTGAGGTGATAAAGGAAAAGCTGGGTATCAGCATGAGTGTTCTGATGGGAGCCAACATTGCCAATGAAGTGGCAGATGAGAAATTCTGTGAGACAACTATAGGTGGGGGCAGTTTTCGTAATTTCCTTTGAAGCTTTTCACCTTGGTCCCTGTATCAGGATTAAATTTCTCTCTCTCGTGTGTATGTGTGTGTGTGTGTGTGTGTGTGTGTAAGGCTGTAAGGACAAGACTCAGGGAACACTGCTGAAAGAACTGATGCAGACCGATCACTTTCGTGTCACGGTGGTCGAGGAGGCTGATGTAGTGGAGATTTGTGGTGCCCTGAAGGTAACGTGACCTTTCACCCACTTATAGTAAAAAGAAATGAAACTACACAAATCAAATTTCCAGTTTTAAGGCTCTTCAGCACCTTACGTAGCTAAATTAGATTTTCTTTTCTATACTGGAGGGTGGGGGTTCCCTGTCACTGCTTCAATGTATAATGACTATTGCTGTGTGTAGGCGTACCAAGGTTGATTGTTCAAGAGAGCTGTCATTGCATGAAGTTTCCAGTAGGGGTCACTGCACACACATGTATATATTGTGTTGAAAGAACCCTTTGAAACATCCCTTGACTGCCTCCCATTATTCCTGTAGAACATCGTGGCGGTAGGGGCAGGTTTTTGCGATGGCTTGGGCTACGGTGACAACACAAAAGCTGCGGTTATCCGACTCGGGCTGATGGAGATGATCGCCTTCGCCCGGCTCTTCTGCACTGCCGGCCCCGTTTCCCCCGCAACCTTCCTGGAGAGCTGCGGCGTGGCCGACCTCATCACCACGTGCTACGGAGGACGCAATCGCAAGGTAGCCGAAGCCTTCGCCAAAACCGGAAAGGTAAGAGGAAGCGCTCTGACTTTGAATGGAGAGGAATTATTTCTCTCTCTTTTATCTCTCTCATAAATGATAGAAGTATGGTTTGCATCATCTCTTCTTTAGACTCCCCATAAGCTTTCCGTTTTGGTTTTTTAAGTTAGCGCTGCTATAGGAGAGTATGTGTGTTTTGTCTGTGCAGTCTCTAGAAGAGTTGGAGAAGGAGATGCTGAATGGTCAGAAGCTCCAGGGTCCAGCCACAGCCACTGAAGTCCACCTCATCCTGAAACACAGAAACCTCCTGGACAAGTGAGAGTTTCTCCATTATGTTACATTATTATTAGTATAATTTATCATGGCACTGCCTGTACTGTAAGTTTTACCCCAGGCTAGGGCAAAAAAACCATTTAGAAATCAAGGTATGTTTTATGTGACTTTCTCTCTTCACTTTCCCAGTGGCTTACTTTTTGCCTTCTCTCTTTCTCTCTCTTTTCCTGCAGGTTTCCTCTCTTTAATGCAGTGTACAAAATCTGTTATCAAGGTCATCCAGTAACTGAGTTCATTGATTGCTTAAAGAACCATCCAGAACACATGTGAGGGGAGCAGCTGCCTGAGATGTGTGTGTGTGTGTGTGTGTTTGTGTGTGTCTCTTAGAGAGAGAGAGAGAGAAAAAGAAAGCTCTTTACGTCCCCATTCAGAGTTATGGCTCCAGTCCATAGCCAAGCTCAGTGCAGAATCTGGTGTTGGCATTGTGGCTGCTCAGACCATTCTAGATTCAGCACAGAGTAGCTATACAGAACAGGAACAAAGACTACATGTGTTTCTGTGTTTGTAACACTACAAGAACCACAAAGACTGCCCGTGTGTCTTTGTTTCTGTGTCTTTGCGTAGCTCTTTGGATTCATGGTTGTGTCTCTTAGGGCCTGTAGTGTTTGTGGAGCCTTAAATACCAAATCCTCCCTGTTCTTCTATTCTGTGAACCGTTCAAGGCCAAAGACTACTCCACATCCTGCCTAGAAAAGAACAGTGCACAGAGTGCACTGAGTATTTGTAATTCGCCAATATTCTCCATAACCTGGCTGTAAAATAAATAATGATCTATATATTACTGACACCTTCCTGTTTGTTTTCAGTTTTTTTTGTTTTTTTTTTGTCCAAAGGCCGACGTCTTTTCCATGTGTTTGTGCAACTTGTGCTATTATCTATTGTATCTTCTGAATCAGCACACTGTAAGTGGCATTTAAATAATCAACATGTTATATAAACAAAATAATGGTATTAAGAAACCAATTTGGTTGTGGTTTAATAGCATATTAAACCACCCACCGTGCAAGGAAAAAAAACAAAAACAAATGAACAAATGCAGGAACTGTTTACTTTTTAAAAAATGGTTTAATTTGCCAGGCTGAAGCCCTCTCTGAAAGAGGAGGTGGAGAACACAAAGCTTCCCTTAGCACATGTCTTGATAATATGCATACAATTACATTAAGCTATGACAACAATGATGAAATGGTAGGTGGGGTTATAAAGGCTTATGTCTGGGTAGTATTGATAATGTTTACCGCTCAACAGAATTGGTCTGTGAACTGGAAGGAACAAATCTGTAACACTAACCAAGGCTTACAGAAGGATACACCCAGTGATGTGGCGCGAGGCTTGAAGCTAACAATGACTAACAATGACATAAAATGATTCCAGAGCTTCCCTCTGAGAACCAGTTGTGAACATTTATGGACCAGAAGGGCAGGAAATGTGTGGAATCAGTATCTGATCTTTGGGCAGGTGTCCATTTGCTCAAACACATCTTCGCTGAATTCGTTATACTGCAGGCTAAGAGAGAGCAAAAGAGACAAAGAGAACACAATATTAAGCATGTAAAATATTAAAGTGCGCAGGGAGTACGTAGTAACATTAAACCTAATACCGTCTTAACAGTGCTTCCCCGACCCTGTTCACCTGTGACTCACCCAATTCTACCACGGCTAGTAGATTCTACAGCTAATGATCTCAGTTGTGTTAAGACCTAAAATGTGCAAAGCTCTAGGTTGGCAGGAACAGGATTGGGAAATTTGTCTGTATGTCAGTGGAAAGTATTCAGGCGTACGCTGCTTACTTAAGTTCCTGCATTGCCTGTCGATCCTGCATCATTTTGACCAAGGGCAGAACCGAGGAATCGGTGAGCTTGTTGTTCTTCAGGATGAGCGTTGAGAGAGTGTTGCTAGCAGCGACTGCTTCACACAACTCCTCAACGCAGTTATCCGTCAGGTCCAGCATCTCAACACTGTGTGAAGATGGTAAGCAACAGGAGTTACCAAACAGAGACAACACACAACCCTAAAACTGTCTGAGAAACCGTAGTTTGAATCGTATTGCGAATGGCTTTCGGCTGCTGATTCAAAATGGTTATGTTACTTACTCTAGTAGCTCGAGTTTACAGTGTGTGTGTTTGAGGGCAGTCCACAGGTGTTTTGCTCCACTGTCTCCAACTCTGTTGAGTCCGACTGAAAGTTCCTTCAGTTTACAGATTCCTGACACCAATGCACTTCCCAAAGCCCTGAAGTTTGCTTCAGTCAGCTCACACCTCACAATACTGCACACACACACACACACACATCAGTGGCTACCAGTGAAACGATTCCTAAGAAATACTAAAAGAAGCAACAAAAAAAGATAAAGGGCGTTTTTTGCAGTTTGGGGTAATGAACGGACAATATGCACTCACACACCTTAGTTTCTCCAAAGAACAGTTGGGTGATTTGAGGGCGTCACAGATGAGCATGGCTCCTGATTCGCCGAGTTCATTGACTGACAGCTCCAGGTCAGTCAGAGAACAGTTTGCCGACTGAAGAGCAGCAGCCAGAGCAGAGCAACAGGAGCCAGTTAACTCGCAATCAAACAACCTACGGGGCACAGCAACATGCGTATGAAAATACATCTGCCTGAAACTCTCTGTAGATCACCGAGATGTGCAATTCTATCTTCGGCTAATTGAAGGTATTTAGCCAGGGCTCTGTGGAGGGTCATGAACCTTAGACTGCAACGATCAGTAGAGTGATTAAGGACAGCTTCTAAAAGAATGTGACCAGTCCTGTTTATCTGGGCAGTGGTGTCAGCCAGGGACTCTCTCTCTCTCTCTCTCTCTCTGTCTCTCTCTGCCAATTCAGTTGCTGAAAGAGGTGACCACTCCTCTCCTCCAACACTATTACTTTTCTTGACCACACAGCTCTCAGAGAGAAAACAGCAGTGATTGGCTGGGTTCATATTCACCAGATGTGGCTGCCGTATGAAGGGGAGATTTCAAGTAACTGGATATTCCAAATTGGAGAGGAAATGTGAGCAGATAAAGAAGAGTGTTAATGTTACAGGTTTAAGGTTTAAAAAGTTCATTGTTTGCTGTTTTGGTATGTATTCAAGATGTATGATGTAGTCTCCCCTCTATGTGTGCAGAGTATTTGTTGTAGAGAGTTTGAGTACCGTTGGTCAATGTACGTGTTGTAAAGGATTACCTCACTGTGTACAGGATATGCAATGAAGACCGTTACCTCAGAGTGGTCAGGCTGCAGTTTCCCTCCTGTAACGCATGGGAGAGGGACTGCACTCCCTGGTCAGTGACTGAGTTCCTCATCAAGTCCAGACTCTTCAGTCCTGAGAGACCACCAGTCAGAGCAGAGGCCAATGCTGGCATTGACGCAACTGTTAGTTCACAACTGTCAAGACTACAGAATACACACACACACACACACACACACACACACACAAATTAGGCTATGTCACTGATGCACCAGCATCGAAATCAATGTTTGCGTGTGTGTGTGTGTGTGTGTGTGTGTGAGCCTGTACCAGAGCTCCTGCAGTTTGCAATGAGTGCTGCGGAGCATATCACAAAGAGGAATGAGACCTTGATCCCGCAGGTCATTTGCTCTCAGGTCTAATATCCGCAGCTTAGAACCACCAGCCAACATAATAGCCAGTGATTTACCGCATGCCTCCGTCAATGCACATGCCGATAACCTAAAAACACATTCACAGGGAGGGGATTTCAACACAGACTAAACTTGTTTTACCCTTTCGCTAAATGAGTATGTTTTACTGACATGTTTTCAAGATTCAAGAGATTTATTTTTCTCACGCTTGACTGTGCAACAGCAGTGAGACTTATTGCGACAACTCCAACAACCGTGCAAACATAAAGCTAAATATCAGTATAAAATTAAATAAGAAAAGAAAAAGTATAAAGCTACGTATAGGTAAAGGAACAGAGAGTCAATATAACAATAATAAATATTAAAGTAAGTAATTTTAAGTTCAAGTTTAAGCATGCGATCATACTTGAGTTTCGACAGATCCGAATGGGTGAGTCCTGGGAAGAGGACGTCCGCTCCTGCGTCTCCCAGTTTGGTCGAGGACAGATCCAAATCGGTCACATGGCTGTCGCTCAATGCTGCTGCTAGCTGCCTTACCACAGCCGGGCTGAGTGTGCTCTGAGAAAGACTTAGAGCACAGAGACAACATGATGAAGGCTTTCCTAGAGGGTAAAAAAAAACAAAACTTTTTGATTGAACACACACTTTAATACGAATTTATGGATAAAACTCACGTGATGGAGTGCGCCAGACGAAGCGCGGGTGTAAGAGCGAGCACCTGCTGTTCCGTTAAGGAGCTTCCGTACAAGTTCAGTTCCCTAACTTCCTCCAAACAGCTCGTCACATACGACAGCGTTGCGTAGTCTCGGTCCTGCAGGTGACTGTAACTTAAAGTCCTCCAGCTGTTGGGTTGGACGCTCTCTCTGATTAGTCTTGGGTCTTGGGTGTGCTGCAGGAGGCGCATGCAGTTGATGTGCTCCTCCTTTGCGAAACCCTGTAACACCTCAACTGCTTTGTCCCTCAGCCAATCACGGAACTCGGAGACGCGTTCACTTCTGAAAACCCCCACAGAGCCTTCCAGAAGCTTCCGTTGCGATGGATCGGAGAGCCCGGCCAGAAACGCATCGCAGAGGCCCGAGCGCCCGACCACTGCCTTGCCCTCGTCAGGCCCTGATTGGTCTAAGTAGAAAGAAAGCGCCACGAGAAACTCTTGCATTACGGGAGAGAGGAAGCAGAACGTTCCATCAGAGGTGGCAACATCATGGGTCATACGAATGAATGCAAAGAGCTTTTGGGAATCTAAGAGATCCTGCAGACCACACGCAATGATGTGACTAGTTGAGAAGGTACTATGTGTGTACTGGGAGCTGGTGTAGTTTGTGAAAGGAGTACACTGGTTGGCTAGTCTCCCTAGACCAATCAGAAGAACTCTTCTCCGTTCCTCACACATTCCCTGCTCCTGTAGTAGTTTAACTGTGATCATGCTGAGGAGCTGGGTGAGAGTCTGAGGGAACTCCTCCCCCGACTGTAGCTGGGTTTTAAACACACTGCACAGCGTCCAGCAAAATGCAGGACACACGCACAGATCCTGCACTCCAAGGGTCTGCTTGCAGTGCTGGAAGACCCGTGCGGCCCCATCTTTTTCGCTGAAGAACCGCTGGAAGAAGGTTCTCCACTGGACCTCAGAGAAACCCAGTACCTGCACACACTGCACAGGCTCCAGACTGACTGGTTCTCTTGACGTTACCAACACAGAGGCAGCGGGCAGCAGAGAGCCCTTCAGCAGGCTGGCAAGTAGCACTGAGGCAGATGCTTTCTGCAGTGGGTCGGAGATCAACCCAGAGACGTCCGAAAGGTTTTGGCAGTTCTCCAGCCCATCAAGTATGAGGAGCAGAGTGTTGGGCCTCTGGAAGGCAAGGGAGAGAAACTCAGCTGTGAGGTGTGCGTGCGCGCGAAGCAGCAGGTTTTGCAGGCTGAACTCCTCTGCAGGTTTGTTCATCTCCCTCGCGCATACTTTCAGCAACAGCGTGTATTGCTGCAGGCACGCGCCACTGGCCCAATCCTTAAGGAGCCACTCAGTCGCTGTGGTCTTGCCAACACCGACAGTTCCGTACAGAACAATCCTGCAGCCCTCACTGTCTGGAGAAAATGCCTGTGAGAGAAACTCTTCCACAGTTGAGCACATCTCTGAGTCTAGCTCAAGACATTCACTTCCATCCTCACTCACTGACACGGGTAAGTAGTAGTTGTTGAGAAGAAGTTCTGGCACAGACTGGCCACCCAGTAGGGAGGAGGGCGTTGTTTCACTCTGTAGTTTGGCTTTCACAGTCTCCATGTGCAGACGCTGAACATCTGGTAAAACACAAGATTAGCAAGAGAAGTCAACAGAAAACGTAACTTTATTGTGACAGCAAAAAGTAACAGAAAGTTGACTATAGCTGCACGCATTTTATTCGAGTGTTTTTTTTTAGGTTTAGGCTTAAACTACATGAGGTTTGAGTACATTTTCCCAAGTTACTCGACAGCATAATCTTTGCTGCATAGTATGGCTAGAGGAAGACCGATTGATTACCGGACAAAACGTCATTTTTGTTTTTCGCGTCCTGTGGCGTGGCCATGTCCCAAGCGCGGCTAGACGTAAAATTCCCGACCAACAGAAAAAAAAGATCTCCGATCCCTCTGAATGCCAAATTTGTGAAGGCTTTTGAAGTCACGGTGTACGTGCACCGTAATCGCTTGGATTTTTTTTAGAGGGGAAGTCGGAAGTGCTTTGTGAAATATACTGTTAAGTGTGTTGTGATAGTCGTGGCCATCGTCCAAGACACTCCCTTGTTAGGTACTTACTACGATTTATATGGAAACAATAAAGACCTCGTGTAGTAAACAGATTTGCATTTAGACATTTACGGACTTTTTACGGACTGCGTCTTTATGCACCGTCTATGTAATTCTCTCTTCGGTCTAGCAGCTGTTCGAGGTGTGTCTTTTGGTATGCATATCCATTCTTTAAAGGAAGATCGTATAGTTTACTTCAAGGACGAAAAGACAAAAAGAAAAAGAAAGCTGTATTCAAAACGGCTCTTCCTGGTAGGCCAGTTATTAACGTTACTGAATTGCAGCGCTAGATGGCAGTACCGCTCAATATTTGATCTCGTATTGCAAGGCGAAACCCCAGTCGAACTTCCAGTGAACTCGTATTTTGATACCTACACAACACTGATCCTAAGCAACACTATAAAGTGTATTACTTTTTAGTTATTTCCCATTCATCAGAAATACCCTTCTGCACAGAAGTTGTGCATTATTCTTCATGATCTACGATCTAGGTCAAATATGTCAATACTTAAAACGTTAAAACGTCCTGTTGATGATTTATCAGCGAACGGCGGGGAGTCCAGTAGATCAGGTTTTCAGTTCTGATGATGTAAGAAAACTGTTAAATGTTTACATTTGAGCAGTGGTTGACAGTAAGACTCCTGTGTGTGTCTCTGTGTGTCTGTGAGGGTCCTGAACCTTTGCTATGCACAGATTGTTCTTTCCCACAGGTTTCTACTCAATGGCTCTATTCTTTGGTGGGGGGGGGGGGGGGGGGTACAAGCTTTGATGTATTGTCTCCGACCTTTTCACCATGCTCTTGGCTTTTTCACCTTTTAAAGGGAAAATTACAGAGTTTGATCATACTGTATGTAAGGCATCAGGAAGGCACAGCTGAAAGTCAAAGATGAATTTATTGTCAACAAGTGGCATGTCGTAAAATTAAAATCCAGCACACGAAACGCACTTCACAAGTCAGCAGAGTAGGCCTGAGAGCTGGTGCTATGCAGAGATCAGTCTCTATATTACATTTCATATCCTGATAACACGTATTCTCATTTTTTCCATCCCAGCCTTTCAATTCTGAACATGTCATGCCATTACTAGTTTAGCAAGACCTTAGTCCAAACATACGATCATATGTTAATGAGCTTCTCTCAGAAGGATAGTTCTCTCTCACACTGGTCCCTGTCTCAGATCAGCATCCAAATTTTTTGGTGTCTAGACAGCACTTGTGAACAGCATTATAACAAGATCTTGTGGTTATAACAAGAATAGCCAGGGATTGTTTGTGATCGATTGACTGACGTTATTTGTGTCTGCTCAGAAGGGAGGAGACCAGGTATGCGTAAACTGATCTGCCGATCCGTTGCCAACATCTCTAAGCCCTCTGCTTTGATGCTCATATACTGCAAAGCATCACTCTTTTCAGGTCAGACCAGCCGCAGCGCTGTCCTCCTTTTGGTTTCATTCTCAGAAGATGTGACCTGCCATTTGATCAACATCTCATTATATGTGGTCACTCAGTCTATTCCTATGCTACATACATACTGATTCCTGGACATGCTCCTCCATCCCCTTTTGCATTCAAACAGGGGAAGAAGTAGAAGAGTATGTGTGCTGAACACACGCACTTCCTTACAAGGCAAGCAGAAAACAATAAATGAGGGCATTTAAAAAGAAACACAAATCCAATTATTACCTTTAAACTACGTGGAGAAAACAGCTAGGTACATACAGTCATGCATAAACGCATTCATTTCAATGGGGCCTCGTCTTCCTCTTTTATATCACGTCGCAGCTAAAATGGAGATACTTCAATATATGTATAGCTAATGTTTTTTGTATTATTGTTCCACACATCCCCCTTTTGACTCACAGTCTGTTGTCCTTTTGAGTCTGAAGAAAGCTGTGACGACCTCAGGTTGTGGTCGTGTTGGCTTTGATGCACTGGCCAGGTTGTCAGGCTCCTTAATCCCATAGACATATGTCGGGTGATGACCTTTATAAAACGGAGGAAACTCTGTCCTTTCTTTTACACCTGCGCATTCCCAGCGATAGTGACTCCTTGTGAACAGCATCGTCTGTATGGCAGAGAAAATTATTTTACATCACCGACACACAGAGTAACATTTAATGTCAAACAGATTTGGCTGTTTAGAACAAGAAATAGATCTCACAGTATCTGCTATGTCATTAAACATGTTGGAGTAATCAATAATCGTACATACAGGAGCAAATGGAAACACAAAATTACCACAGTATTAGGTAAGAAGGATGTGCAGAGAGCTCAGTATTTGTATTTGTATCTGTATTTGTTGATGCAGCAAAATTATTTGTATTTGTATTCGAATAAAAGTGGAGATAGGCGTAACAATCCTGTTTTAGTTTTTATTACACTTCTAATTTTAGGATATTTAAGTGTTAATATAAGTGTTCTTCAATACACTATTATAATAATTATTAGACATGAACTATTATAATAAATATGAACACTTCAATGTAACATTGGTTTATGGCTTTAATAAACCCAGCAACAAACATAGAACCATAAACATCATTGAAAAGAAAATCATTTTAAAACATTCAGCTCCTAATCCACACTCAAACCAGTGAACTAAACACTAAACTAATAAATGCCTTTGTGAACACTGTTGCTAGAATAGCTATAAATAGCGCTCTATTTCTCCAGTGTGATATCTGCAACCGTGTGACATACAGGCTGACTGAACACTGAGCACAGCGTCTAGGTGAACTAGCTAGTAACTGCACTGCCAGAGTTTACGTAGGCTAATCTCCTCCTCCCGGTCAAACAAACTCCGCTTCACATATCACAGGAAAACCCAAAACAAGTAACGTTATTATAAAGTACCTCAGCAAAGTAGTGAAGGTAAAAACATAGTAATAAAAAACCTAATCTAAACAAGATAGTGCCGTGGCAATGTACTACGTTTTTTCTATATTTTAGTAAGGTTGCGCCTCTCCTCCCCCCCCCCCCCCGAGTACTGTACTATTGTCTTCCTGTCGCGTCAGCACAGGCAGGCGGAGCACAAATACCCACAGCGCTCACAGTTATGAGGAACACCTGCTATTTGCCATGATTTATTTTTTCCCGAAAACAAATAATTTTTTTAATATTTGTACGAAATAGATATTCGTAAAACCCCACTATTTCTGCTGTGCCGAATACCGTATTCGGATTCGGCTCCACCCCAAACAGGTAACCACGAAACTGATCAATAATTATGACGCTCTCTTCTTTTCCCAGCTGTCATTGTCTATAACTTGTAGCCAATGAGTGACTATTTCTAATGAACTCAAAAGTTCAAAACCTAACCATAAAATAACATTTTATCTGTGAGGCTGGATGGCATGACTGTGACATTAATACTTTGTATTGTCATAATGTGCCTATACACCTGCGTGTGAGGGTGCGTGCGTTATAGCATGCGTTAGGACTATACTATTAATGTGGGGCAGTCTGCTAAAATACTCTGCACTATAGACCATCATAACTTTGTACATCTTTGGCAACACTGTGTGCTCCTTTTATGGTTATACTCTCGGTTAGAATGTGCTGTTAGGAGAGACTTTGAAGTAAAAATAGACATTCCACTTAGGTCAAATTTGACATGCAAGGAGCTCATGCATTTGTGACAAAAATGTGTGAGAACCGACACATACACGCACCTCTACATACTCACTCAGACATCACTGTCCTGCCTTTTTGTCCACACAAACACTTCACCAGAATACAAGCTTACACACACATTCAACACATAAACACATGTGTTGGAGATGTGGCACTCAAACTGTATCCAGACATCCCAGAAAGCTTTAATATTCAGGTGAAACCAACTGCAGTTTAATCTACGCTGTGATATAAACCGCCAGATTGATCACATGACACAAGGTCAGAACACATCTCGTTGAGGCTTCAACCTGACCGGAATTTGAAGGTATGCATTGTGTCATAAACAACAAAATCCACTGTCATTACGCATTTTCAATTCGCCAAAGCTGTCTGGATAGTATGTTACCATTATGTGACGCTTTGTCATATGCTGAGTACCATGCTGAGGCGGTCAGCATTTGCTCCAAATTCAGTTTCGTGGACTTCTTGTTCCCTTCCTTTACTGTAAGGTGGTTGTAGACCACAACCTACTGATCTAAATTTGTCTGACGTACGACCAATATTTTGACAGGAGTGGCAGAATTTCTTTTAAGTTTGCTTCATTTAATTCTCAGGCCTTTTGGTGTCTAGACACCATTTGACGCTTGTGAACGGCATTGTGATTGCAAGAAGATTAGTCAGGGATGCCATTGTTTATTTTTGTTTGGAAAGGAGGAGACCAGGAATGCTATTGACTGTACCAAGACATCTGAGTGATAAGCACGGGAATGTATGACCTGTATCTTTCACGTGTAAACCTACAGCTCTTCAAGCTTTAAGTGTGTCAACAACAATATGACGATCACGACCGTCTACAGACATCAAAAGCACACCTGAAATTCAGCACGCTTGCACAACAAAATTCTGACTAACTATTTGACCTCTCGGATACACGTGTGGCCACGCAGGGAGTACACATTACAAAGAGCCAATGGCACCAGCTGTGGCATATGTGAACTCTTTTGTGAAAGTCTGTGACCAGAGAACTGTTCTGTTGTTCTGTTGTCTGTATACGTGAGAACATCATTATTACCTTGCAATACCTGTTGTGCAGAAGACTCTGCTCCCTCAAATGAAACAATAAGTAAATAAATAACAGGTGCTACAGTTTAAGTGATGCAACACGTCAGTGATGTGTGATTTTGTTTTTGTACAGCATGTTTCTGGTGTGCAGTCAACACAGAAACTTGTACACCGATAATGGGACGTCAGTGATACATTAAGACACCGCTGGACAGTCACAAGAGGGTGTGCCGAGATTCAAGATTCAAGAGATTTATTGCCATTTGCGCAGGTACAGGACAGTACAGGTACATTGGAATTCTTGTGCGTATCTCTTCGAGTCAGCTTCGTAGAATGAAAAAGGCAACGAAAGGCAATTAAAGGAACAGCATAAAGAGAAAAATAAATAAAGATAAATAAAGACTGCAGTGTTCAGGCACTGTGTTTAGTCAAGGTGGAATGAAGAGAATGAAAAGAATTACGACTGTGTGTGTGTGTGTGTGTGTGTGTGTGTGTGTGTGTGTGTGTGTGTGTGATCACAGGAATGTACAAAAAATTGTTAGGCTGAGAACTTGCCTAGAGGAGCAAAAAGGTATATGGTTCTGTCAGAATGTGGAGTAAGACTGCCGTTCACAGTTTTCCCCCAAAAAACGAATATTTTGAATAATAGAAATATTATTACCAAGAACAAATGAATGTTTCTGAGGCATTGGACAGATACAAATATTATTTATTTGCGTGATATTTATCTTAGAGGTGGACATACATTAAATTATAAAAACTTCAAACAAATTCAGTCTTCCCTAATACCACATAAAGAGTATTAATCCATAATGACAGTCATAGCCAGCAGTATTTCTTAAATGATGGAAATTCATATACAGTTTTAAGATGTGATAAAAAAAAAATAGACTCTTAGATTGAACCAAAGCCAAAGCACCAAATATATTAATATCTTCCTCCCAGTAAAAATCAAAATATCTGTAAAAACAAAGAGCACACAAAGAGGTGTATTTTTTGGATGTCTTATTATTTGGATATCCACTGGCAGTATTTCAAATTACATTTAAACTTTTGTTATTGTTACACTGTAACTTTTTTTTTTACATAGTTATCAAAATTAATATTAAATTACCAAACCAATTTGATTATTGTGTGTCTTTTCTATCTACATCATTCTCAAAATTAATATTAAACTACCAGGCTGGTTAAGTTCTAAAGTTTTACATCTTTAAAGAGTAAATCACTCTTGAAGTTGCTCAAAGGCAAAGAAACACTTTGTTTACAGTCTTCACAATCCTGATGGGTTTTTGTGTGTCTTGGTCATGCTGTGTTTCTGCCTATGAGGGTGAGGGGAGAGGGGGTGGCTGGTTGCCATAGAGAGTACATATAATTTCTTAGTCTGGACATAGTTATTGCAGTTGCCCTTTTGAAATGACTTCATCCTGAGTTTGGACCATCTTAATCAGAACTTTGTGTCCAGGGGCAGGTTTTTGGATTTTGAGGCCTTGGAAAAAGAAAATAAACTAGCTTAAATTATAAAGATTACACTATTTCCTGTATGCTTGTATATTACACTGTAATATGTTGTATTATGTTATATAGGCATGTACACTTGTGTATTACTCTGTAATTTGTTGTTTTTGTTCAACTCTGATTCATCTCATTTCTTTGATAAATTATTAAGTCATGATGATAAATATGTGTTGAAAAAATGCATGAATCCTATTTGATAGACATATATGATACTAAAATGTGACACGTTTTGGAATTCAAATACTCACTCTGTTTGGGAACAGTCTGAACGCTGATTACGGAATCCTGATTTAACCTAGTGGGTGACAGGTGGAAAATTAGTCATCAGTGCAAATTAATCTAATACGTATCCCGAGTAGCTTGTGTAAATGACTGATCTTTGTTAAAAACTCTCACCTTTTCTCCTCTCCCTCCAGCAGTCTCTTGTAAGTTGCGATTTCAATGTCAAGGGCTAGTTTGAGATTCATCAGTTCCTGGTAATCGCGGACTTGTTTAGCCATGTCTTTCTTGGCTGTCTGCAGCGCTGCCTCCAGCTCATCAATCTGATGCTGGGCGTCCTTCACCGACCTTTGGCCGCGGTCCTCCGCCTCACAGACCTGTCCATCCACTACATCACACTGCAGGGAGTCACGGTGGATTTGAGGTTAGCTGACAGCGGTTAGCTTAGCATCTCAGTTGCCAGTCTATGAGTTTCCGAGACCAGCTAATTAAATATTAAATTAAATTAAATTAAATTAACATGCTCTGGATGCTTGTTGCCATGGCATTGTCGAAGGTTCTTAGGCCGACCAACGCGGTGAGTTTGTGCTGACCTGTCCTTTGATGGATGTCATTTCGTTCTTTAAGCGCATGATTGCGCGCTTCAGGTCTGCGATTTGGGTCTTAGCACCTTGCAGCTCGGTCTTATACTGCTCAGACTTGGACGAGGCCAGTTCAAACTGGACATAAGAGAAAAATACCCGTCACAAAATCAGCGATACACATAGCAATACACTTGAGTGTACAGTTTTGATGAAGTTTTCCAAACCTAACCATGAAGCACATGACACCCAATTGATTGGTTGTTATTTCTATGGCTACAGTCTATGGTTGTGAGTATACATCTCTAAATGAATGTATAACTGTGAATGAGTACCTGTGGCTGTTTTGGGATGTGTGTAGAGAAAAATGTGTTTGTGAATGTCACTCACTTTGTTCTTGTACCACTCCTCCGTTTCCTGTCGACTGCGTTTTGAAATGTCTTCATACTGGTGCTTGACATCAGACACAATCTGCTCCATGTTCAGCTGTCTGCTGTTATCCATCTCCACCACCACCGATGTGCTCTTCAGGTCCTCCTTCAGTTCAAGCAGTTCCTGAAGAAAGAAGCATGGAAAGAGAGGGGGAGAGAGAGAGAGAGAGTGAGAGAAATAGGGGCTCATGGTGTTATGAGGAGGTTGACAGTTATAACTACTTTTGTAGGCATTTGTATGTGTTACCTGATCATAGAAGCTCTTTAAAAATTTCAGATCATCAAGAACAGCAGCCATTTGGTCCTCCAGTGATGATTTACTCAGGTAACCGGAATCAACGTCCTGCAGAGACAGATAATGATGAAACAAGTTCGGGTCGTTCTGTTGTCCTTAATGCACAAAAGTATCTCCAGCACTCAAACACAAAATGACGTAAGTCACAGAAGTGATTAAGAACAAAAATGGGACTTCACCCCAGAATGCAGAAATGTTTTAAAAACACCTTCAAGTGAATCCCTCATACAGTCAGTGACAGACCATATTTGTACATGTTTGTGTATCACATACCTTCTTTAGAAGAACAAATTCATTTTCTGCTGTGTTTCTTTTATTGATTTCATCCTCATACCTGTAAACAAGTTCAGTTACATAATTTCACATAATTGCCATGAGATTTTTCTTGTTCTTCACTGAATATAAGAGACACTCGGGTTTAAAGGTCATACCTTACACCCCAGTCACTAACGATAATTGCCATCGGCGGTTATCGTTAGTGATTAAGGGTAGGACTAAATCCGGTGTTTCCTGCACTTGTCTCTGCTGTTGTGTCTTAGGGTGTAGTTATGGTCATTGGTTAATAATTAGGTTCTGGCACCTGGTGGTGATGGTTTAAGGCCTAGGTTTAGCCTACTCGCTCAGTATTTGTTTAGAAGGTCGGTCTAGGCAATGAACAGTAGGTTTCAGATAAAGCCGAGACCCAGCTGTAGATGGTTTAAATCGCCTTGCTTACCTAGACCTACATCTAACATTGATGGTTATCATTAGGGTCAGTGCTCAGAGAGCCTGGAATTAGGCTTACCTCTGCTTGCTCTCCTCCACACGTCTGTGAGCCTCACTCAGCTCGGCTTCCAGAAGTTTCTTGTCCCTGTCAGCAGCATCCAGCTGGCTCTTGAGACTCCTGATGTAGTGTTGCATCATGGGATCAAGCTTGGAGTCTGCCTTAGTCTGAGTCTGCAACAACTTCCACTGGGTTTCAAGCATCGTATTCTCCTGCTCCAGGATACGCACCTGACAGGGAGATAGTGGAATATTTACTTGCTAAAAAAAAAACTGCCCTGGCTGGTTGGTCTCCCTTCTTGTGTTATGACAGAAGTTGTTGTAATTGTGACATGATGAGACTGACATGGATGTTGATGCTGATTTTGACAGCAGTTACTTAACATTGACATAAAAATTCTTCAGGCTGAGAAACAATGGATTCAAGCCCTGCTCTTTCTGCGCTACCACATTGGTCAAACTCCCAGAGCGTCGGTTTCACACATTTACAAACCTACAAACTCATTGCTTGCTCGATATAGGTAAAACAAATGTCACATTAAGAATAAAATATATGTAAATCTACACTATACAAGATTGTTTTAGGCTTCTCTCAGTCCCTTTGCTCTGGGAAACATGCTCAAACCAAAGTTGTTGCTGCACCTTCAGTCAATATATGAATAAATAACTACCCTTTGACGAGAAAGAGAAAAAAAAAACTTCTATCAAAAACAAAATTCTTTTCTTAAGTCAAAAAAGTACCAAAGTGAATTTAAACTTGCTCCAAGGCGTAGACATTAACTCCAAGGGCTCTCAATATAGGTGAACTAAAATGAAATAGAAGGAAAGGCCCGGAGAAAGGAACGCTCACCTTGTCTATGAAGGAGGCGAAGCGGTTGTTGAGGGTCTTAATTTGCTCCTTCTCTTGCGTGCGCACAGCCTGTGCAGTTGGGTCCACCTGCACGTTGACAGGGGTCAGGAGGCTTTTGTTCACGGACACTGCTCTGATGGGAACCCCCAGCGCGCTGCTCCCGGGTCTGGCACGCGGTGCCGTCGATGCGCGGGGGTACGAACCCAGAGAGAAGCTACTGTACGTGCCTGCAGATGGTCTCGCCAGCCCTCCACGGGCGGAGCTGATGGGTACCAGATGTTTACGGTGCACACTCATTTCTGACGCAGAAAAGAGAGGGAGAGACAGAGAGAGAGATGTGATGCAAAATAGAGGGATGGGAAAGAAACAGAAGCTGAGCGGAGTGTATGTGGATGTCAGAGAGGTTTGAGCACATGCTCTCTTATAAGAGCTTTGTGGGGTGGGGCTTGTGTGTGTGTGTGTGTGTGTGTGTGTATATGTATGTGTGTGTGTGTGTGTGTGTGTGTGTGAAAGAGAGAGACGGACAGAAAAAGTATGCTTACATTCCTCTTTTAGAAAAACCAGTTTAAAACATCCTATCACTCAAGCATTCTTCAAGTTCACATACACACACACGCACGCACACACACACACATACCTGGCTAGTGGTTATGCTTGCTTTTAATTTAACTATTTTCTGATGAATACTGAAATGTTTTCACCAAACAATTTGTAATTGCTTCAACGATGGGGAAAAGGAATACTGAGTGTTGGACATTCATTATTCATTATTTTATCATATGTTTGTATAGGGAATAAACTGTCCTTTGGAAGTGACATTATTCAGCTGAAAGACTATCAGTGAATTTGTTCACACTGTATACCCTTTAGTTCTTCCCTCATAGAGTCTCACACTTGCCGCAGTCACAGTCAAATATAGCGCTTAATAAGTGAAGGGCTCCCTTTACAGAGTCGTGGCAATGCTGACATCTAGTGGACATTCAGAAACTCTCCTCCAGCGCTACAATTCTTTGTGTTACTGGTTTCTCCACATAAGCTGTCAGTAACAGTGTGATGTACACGCTTCCCCAGGGTGTGTTCTCTGAGTTTCAAGGATAGCTGTGTCTCTGAATTTTCATTTGAGCTCTATCCCTGAATTTGAATTTCTTTGTTTTTCATTTCCATGATGTCAGTAACAATAGAATGTCCATATTTCATTTGACTTTGATCTAGCTATGTGCTAGGAAATGTTACCAAAACTTGGGAAATGCTTTACATTTTGGTATCTCGGGGAAAAAAAAAATCCTCACTGCTTTCTTTTATCTAATCTCATTAAAAACTGACCATTGTTTTCTGTTGTGAACACACTGTTCCCATAATAGCAGGTGATAGAATCACACTGGAAATATGTGTGGACATGTTCATCTCATTCATAACCAATAGACCATGATAGGAGTGGAAGGGGGGCGGGGAATAGAGGGGCTTGTCTGGTCACCGTGATAGCTCCACAGGCATGTTTGAGGAGGGGCTTTAGAGGTATGTAACTCAGTAGTGTATGATTACCTGTGGAGCCAGTTCCTAAAAGGCATGGCTTCAGCCAATGAGACGCCATCATCACATCCTCAGCCAACATAACAACCTTCAAGAGCCACACTTGCTGCTGGCAGGAGTCTGTTGAAGCAGGAATGCGTATTAGTTTGCATCTCTGTGAGTGAGACATCTGCTAATTTTAGAGAGCCCCAAAGAGTTTCCATCAAACGTCTGTCGACGACACATACCTCCGACATCAGCACCTTCATCATCTATTTTCTCCAAAATCCTCATCACAGTAAGTATAACCAAAGAGACTCGACTATTTCTGGCTTTTGTTATTTGTGACTTTTTTTTCTTATTGTGTATTGTCTGTCTTATTGTGTTTTATTGTGGGTTTTTTGTTCCTTTGCGGGTTTAAAGAGAGGTTGGTATAAAATAAAAGTGGAGTTTGGAATTAAAGAGAACTTTTCTTTGAGCTTGGTCACACATATAGAGGTCTGTTTTGGTGAGTGTTTAGACAATACTAAGTTTTTATTCAAATGAGGGTTAACATATCCTGGTCAAACAGACAATAGGTGATGACAAACACCTAATTCTTTCTCTCTAAGGTGACAAAATGAAGATCGCTTCATTTAACGTTCAGAGATTTGGACTGGCAAAAATTTCAGATCCTAAAGTTCTTTCGACGCTTGTCAAGGTAATGATCTTGTTTGTAACTAGACTTAAACTCTTCCTGTATGGGGATTGCCAAACTTTGTTTGTCTAAGGTAACTGACTGAATACCTAAACATCAAGAGTGAGACTATGTTTTTCCTCTTCTACGGAATTGGAAGAGTTCCCACACGTGGGTGTTTCAGTCAGCTCATTTCAAACTAGAATCAGTGATGAACAGAAATGAACCTGTGTCTTTGTCCTCATCTCTTGGGGTCATTATGTGAATAGGGTGTCATTGTCACACCCTCTGACATAATGACACGTAATGACGTCTTGACTGCTTTGCTCCTATTCAGTTACTGCTGCTCTCACGCATTATTTTTATTTGCAGGCCTTAATATTGAAAAATGAATGTAGAAAAGACATAGAAACATTTGCAGCATTTCTAAAACTAAAACTCAGCCTCTCCCTGTTCTTCTCTTTAGATTGTCTCTCGTTACGATATCATAGTGATCATAGAGGTGACAGATGTTACTGGAGATTCTGTGGACCTTTTCCTCAAGGAGTTAAACATGTGAGTGTATGGCTACATGTATATGTCTATGTTTGTGTGGTTGTGAGGTGCGTTTGTATTCAAACAATGGTTCTATTTTATTTATTTATTTATTTATTTTTATTTTATTTTTATTATTTTATTCATTAATTAATTAATTTATTTTGTTGCAGGGCTAACACAGAAAATCACTACACCGCTAAATTAAGTTCCCGTCTTGGTCGGACACGTTACAAAGAGCAGTTCCTGTTCCTCTACAGGTTCCACTGTTACTATCAACTTACATTAATGTCTTAATCTGTAATACTCACGTCGTAACTTCAAAACATCTTTTTAAAAGCATTCAGCACAATGTCTATGCTTGATCATGTCATCAGTTTAATTCTGGAATGTTCCTCAGTTTCAGGTCAGGTTAGTCTCTACTTAGTTTCTAGTCTCTCCAAGAGCAAAATGCATGAGAGCTGAATTGAACCCAAAGAGCTCTCATGTTATTTAAAAATGATGAAGTGTTGAGATGAAGTGCTGAGATGAAATGATGACATGCTATTTACGCTACGGCTTGACACCAGAAACCAAATATCCATCGTCAGGTAGTTAGTAAGCCCACCGGACCCAGAAGCAAAAGAAAACCCCAAACAAACAAACAAACAAACAAAATTAATCTATATAAAAGACATAAAAACAGGTGGATTTTGGAAAGTATAAAATTGGAAAAATGATTGCGGCCACTTCTGTCTGATCAGAAATATGTATGTGTGCATGTGACATTAGTTGTGTTTAACGTACATTTGACATGTTCTGTGTTGTGCCTTGGTCGTGTTAGGGATTCCTTGGTGGATCTGGTTGATTCTTATCAGTATGAAGATAACCAGGCTGGAGATCATGATGTTTTTGCCAGGGAACCTTACATCCTACGCTTCAGATCCCATCACACAGGTGCTGACCTTTTTACAGCGTTATGCGTGCAAAGACAAAGAGTCATAGCAAGTATTCTGGTTACGACTCAATTTCAGCCAAGGGCGGTAATTCAATCCGCCGCTGTTTATTGTTGTTGTAAAAATGACGTTATTTTATTGTGCCAACTGATGAAAAGTTGTTTTTCCTTATGCCATCAAAAACATTCCTGAGGTGAGGCCCTGTTAACTGAGGCCCTGTTATCATTTCTTTGATTGTCTGATCAAGTCATAACCTGTAAAAAAAAATTTTTTAATAATTTATGCTGGATTGTTTTCAACATGACACTTTGTGAACAGACTTTGCAATGACCCCATTTAGCAATTCTTTCACGTGCTCTCTCATTTGTGTGTGTGTGTGTGTGTGTGTGTGTGTGTGTGTGTGTGTATGTGTGTGTGTGTGTGTGGGTATGGGTATGGGTATGTGTGTAAACAGTTCTGAAGGATCTGGTTCTGATCCCGGTCCACACAAAACCAGATGACTCTGTGAAGGAGCTGGATGAACTGTATGACGTCTTTCAGACTGTGAAGCGCAAATGGAACACAGATGTGAGCGTTACCCTGGCAACCTGAATTTTATATTGGCAGTATGACTGTTACTGTGGCAACAACAATTTCATTTTAGAGAAAAAGTTCTCTGTTCTCTTTTGTCCCTGTGTGTGTGGGTGTGTGTGTCTTTGCAAATGATCAGGTGATGAAGATTTTCATTGCTCTGTCTCTGTCTGTGTCTATCTGTCTGTCTGTCTGTCTCTCTTTCTCTCTGTCTCTGCTGTAGAATATAATGATTTTGGGGGACTTCAATGCTGATGGGTCATACGTCTCTGAGAGAAGGATGGACGACATCCGTATCAGAAGCGACTCAAACTTCCACTGGCTGATCGGTGATGATGTCGACACTACCGCAAACATAACAAATGACCACACCTACGACCGGTAAATGCCACAAAACGCACACTCGCAGATGGATGTACGGTGCATACACGTCCATACACATTACCACTCATCTCTCTGATTATCAGCAAGACCTTCGCCACTGCTTCACAGAACACATTCACCCACAGTAATTACTCCAGCAGTCCGATCATCTGAGCTTCTTTTGCAGGATTGTAGTTTACGGAGATGACATGCTGGAAGCCGTGGTACCAAATTCCGCGCGTCCCTTTAACTTCCATAAGGAGTTTAATTTGACTAAAGGACCTGGTAAGTCCACTGTTGTGGGAGTCCTGTTGCAGTCCTGCTCAGAAACAATAGATTAAATTTGTCATTTGTGATAGCAACATCAGTGGCACCCCTGCATTTAATATGCACTACCATAAGCCATGTAATATGCTTATGGTAGTGCTGTTAAAATGCTGCAGTATTGTTATTTTGTCTTTAAATCATCATCCTGTCTCTCCGTGTGTGTTTGTCTCTTTCTGCAGCTCGTTCTCTCTGCCTCTTGTTCTAAACCGTTTGTTCCTCTGTCTGTCTGTCTGTCTTTCTGTCTGTCAGGCGCTAAAAGTAAGCGACCACTACCCTGTGGAGGTGGAGTTACGCTGTGAATCTCCCCATCAGGCCAGAACTCAAAAACGACGGAGCGCAAGCCAAAATTTACACAACCCAGGTCAGAAAATCACAAAGAGCAGCAGATCCGACCATAAACGGAGCAAAAAGAAACATTAAATCTCTGGTTTGGAAAACTGAAATGATGCGTGTCTGATATATTCAGAGAACTTGCTGGAAACACAGCTAGTAGGCCTGTGAGAATGTCTTAAAGGCACGATGCTTGGTAGTTATTTCTCTATCACAGATTGCTGTAGAACCCTCCTGACATGCATTTAAATATTAGCCGTGTAAAAGCAGCTATATTATGAATTCCTGCACTACTTGGAGAATCACAGCATAGCAAATAGACACATTTTAAGTATACACGTTGCTCTTGAACCCTGTTCTTATTCTTTTTTTTCCAGTTGTTCTTACTGATAAAATGAGTTAATACTGCCATTGAAAAACTATTTTCCCGCCCTAAACTCCCCTCAGCTGGGTCGTATCAATAACTCATCTCCTCAGAAAACCAGTAGGCTCTATGCACATACTTAACTCAAAGGAAACTGGTTTCCAACCAGTTTAGCTCATCCTCTCAGACAACCAATAGGCTCTATGCATGCACTTAATACGAAATAAAACTGGTTTCCAACCAGCTGTAGTATTGTGGGAGTTGTAGCTCAGTACTGTGTTTCTCATTTTTAGGGTTCTATAGCGAGGTTGCTGTTCCGGCAGGTTCTAGGAATGAGACACTGCTCACTGAGGTGCTGGAGTTGAAGAAAGCGAAGTTGTTACTGGAGAGCGAGAAACTCTCTCTAGAGATCCGAAAGCTCAAAAACAAATCTGAGTAATCATGACCTGGTCCATTATCCACTGGCCTGTTTGTTTCTTTATTTCTGTGTCTCTGTGTTATTGTTTTACTCCAACACCTGCATCACTATCTGATATGTACAACTATCAAATTCATTTTACTCTAGGACTGAACGGTAACTTATTTCAGTTTAATTTATGGTCTGATTATTTTGTAAAGATTTCAGAGCAACATTACTGCTGAAAAATATGGCAGTATCTGTTGCTCATTTCTTTTAAAATGATACTTTGTGCTTTGTGTGGGTTTAAAACGTTTGGATAATGTTTTGTGTTCTAACACACCGTTTTTTTAAATAAATATTTTAAGTATACGTGTTGCTCTGAACCCTGTTCTTATTCTTTTTTTTTTCCAATTATTCTTACTGATAAAATGAGTGAATACTGCCATTGAAAAACTATTTTCCCGAAATAAAACTGGTTTCCAACTGGTTGTAGTATTGTGGGAGATAGGTCAGTACTGTGTTTTTCATTTTTAGGGTTCTATAGCGAGTTTAATTTATGGTCTGATTACTTTGTAAAGATTTCATAGCAACATTACTGCTGAAAAATATGAGTAAAATATATCTGTTGCACATTTCTTTTAAAATTATACTTTGTGTTTTGTTGGGTTTAAAACGTTTGGATAATGTTTCTTACACACCGTTTTTTTAAATAAACATTTTAAGTATACGTGTTGCTCTGAACCCTGTTCTTATTCTTTTTTCCCCCAGTTATTCTTACTGATAAAATGAGTTAATACTGCCATTGAAAAAGACAAGTTCTTGTGTGTTTTGTGACCTTAAAACTTGGAATTGATAACATTACGTTTACAGCAAAGCGGACATACTGACAGCCAAGTACCACGATTCACTTGTAAGTATTGACCATACCGGTACTAAAGAGGGCGCTGTCTAGATCTATATTGACTTTCTTTTTTTTTTTTCAAAACAACAACAACAACGGGGGGAAAAAAAACACTGTCATTGGTCGGGCTGCTTCCTGTTTACATTCGCGTTAACGTCGCTGTGAGAACCCAGTCGTCGCAAAGTAGGCAGTGAATACGCAAAAAGGGGCTAAAAAAAGTTGTTGTTGACATTTGCAACTCTTCGTTGTACTACATCTACTCCTGTCTTGTAGGCAGGCCGTTTCAATGCATTTCAGAGTACAGTTGTCACCGCGGGGATGGACGCTACCGATTTGTTTACAAGTTGCAGAAAGGGCGACATTTCTAGAGTGAGGTCAGTGTGTGATTGGTGTTGTTTGGGATGAAATTACGCGAACGCATAGGTGCGGTTTGAACAATTTTAATGCTTTGTAACACATGAAACCAGTCACACCCGACTAAGCATGGTTCTTTTGCTGCGTATATACTGTCGTACATCATAAATTGCTTGCCTTCTCCAATCGTTAACACATATATAATAACCACTGAACGTGCAGTGGAGGATCTTTAAAATATTGTGATAGCTAAATGTTGTTGTGGTTAATATCTCTCTCACACACACAAACACACACGTATACTAAGAACATGTACCAAATTTAAGAAATGCTGGAATAACCGTGACCTACACACACACACACACACACACACACAAAACAACAGATTACCGAAGTTCATCAGCAGAGCTATTCCAGCTCAGAGAAGATAATACCGAGCAGTGTTTTAATTGTAATTGTGGTTATAATACTAATGGAGGTAAAAATTCAACCCAGTAACATCTGAAAGAAAAGTGAGTGTTTTTTTGTTTTGGTATTGCAAGAGTAACACTTCACACTACTGTGCTTTAACCAAGAGCTTGTACAGTGTATACTGTATAGGTCCACTGAAAGAGATTTCACTCAGTGCAGACTACAGGGTTTCCTAAACCCTGTCCTTGAGGGCTTTGGAAATCAGGTGTGGTGCTCTTCATCCAACCATAGACCACAGGGGTTGATATAAATGACAAGGAGCAGGATATACGGGACCGGATTTGGCGAGTCCTGGTGTAGTTTGTATTTTTGGGTGGGTGAGCTCTTTGGTAAGCAAAACATGTTCTTCACTCAGGAGTACCTCAAGAGGCTTTTGAATATTCCCTGTCGAGGTTTGACAGTTAGAAATATATAGCAAATTCCACCAAAACTGGGAGCTACTCGGCCTAATTTCCACATCTGCTTTCCTACGATGACCAACAAGTTACCGTTGCTTTACAGTTAGCTGTTCCTCATACTTCATGTAGTTAGCTTTGGGCTAGGTTTGCATAAAAGTTGCACTGAGAGGATGGTAAAGCACAGAGAACCCACTGTATCGAATGAACATCAGAACACATAAAAAAAATATGTATGTGTGTGTGTATGTGTATGTGTGTGTGTGCGTGCATCGAAGCACGTCAGTTTGTCTTGCTAATGGCTCACAGTGAATATCCTCCTGTGAAGGGCACTGAGAAGCATTCACTGCCTGGTCTTTTCACTCATGCCTGTGTCCCACGGCAAACGCTCTGATCTTGCCGACTTTACCGCGGTAACCTCATCGTTTCCCTGTCCAACAATTTGATTGACAAACCACTCTTTGTCCCTGCCTTTCTGTCTGTGGGTTTTTGCTATAAACAGAGAGAGAGAACATTTTCTCCCTTTAGCTATTTGTTCACAAACCAGCAGATTAACTCCAGCGCTCATAAAAGCTAAGAGCACACTCGTTTTCATATTTACCAGCCGTGAGCCACAATGCTTTCTGATTGGCTGTAGTTGGCACGCACCTGTCTCTCAGGTAAACCTGTATTTCGGTGTTGACAGAAAAAGCAGCAGGGTTTTGACTAACCACGCTCGAACCAGTCATTGCAAATCTTCTGTATTGGTGTATCTACCGCAAATGTCCAATCTGTTAGTTGTACCACCAGCTTAAACAATCAGTCATGTGATCTATTATTAACACACATAGGTGACAGAATACTTGCACACGTTGCAAGTCTTCCGTCATGTCAGTATCTTCAAAATTAAATGCCTGTATAATTGGGGAACAGAACATTACCGGTTTAGATTCATTGGCATGAAATGAAAGAAAAAAACACGGCCGCGAAGTTACTTTGACAGGCCAGTAACTGTCATGTCCAGTGACTCTCATGGCCCATAGTGCCAACATCTGAAGAGCAGACCTTTTAGTTTCTTTCCTGCAGGTACGGAGAGAATCTATAAGAAGTCATTACAAGTTGAATGAGCGATGCCAGTTTGGTTTCTTTCCCTTTGAAGGCTTTTGGCTGTTAGGACTAATTGTGTTCAATTAGACTTGTGTATTGTGAAGTGTACTTGCCTTGAGGGCTTAGTGAAAACAGCCATTATATTCTTACCTGTGTCTGCTCCTGTCTCTCCTGTCTCTCTCTCTCTCTCTCATTAGATACCTGGTTGAACAGAGAGATGTGGAGCTGAATGTACGAGACAAATGGGACAGTACTCCTTTGTAAGTGGGTTATTATATCTGTTAACACAGACGTGTGAAGTTTTCATAAGAGAGCGAAAAGTACCAAAGCTTTGAATAAGCTTTCTCATTCTCTTTTCCTCTCTGCCTTTAGGTACTATGCGTGTCTCTGTGGACACGAGGAGTTAGTTCAATACCTGCTGGCCAATGGTAAAACACACTGTGGTGCATCCTCCAATATGTCTTACACATTACATTTCTGTATATCCACATCTCAACTATGTATTGCGTATTATGTATTATACATATTGTAAATATAATATATAATACAATATATGACATTTTATACACACATTTATACACACACACATACATACGTACATACACACACACACACACACACACACACACACACATATATATAAATGTATTATGTGAAATTGCATTAGGTCTCAAATTGACAATGATCCAAGATTTACAGATAGTGCTTTCCTTCCTGTTAGTGCTGTTTGAAAAGGAGAAATCAAATAAAAGATGTTCAGGGAGATCTCCTGAAGTTTAACGCGTGTTCAGATGATATGATCGCGTTTTGATCGTGTGTTTCTGTGTACCGTCAGGAGCAAAATGTGAGGCCAACACGTTCGACGGTGAACGCTGTCTCTACGGCGCTTTGAGCGACGCCATCCGCCGACTGCTGAAAGAATACAAACGCATCACAGCTAAAGGCATGCAGAGGGATTACTACGACCAGTTCCTGCAAACGTATGTGACCCAGTGCACACACCCACAACCAGAACCACCTCAGAATCACCCAGACACATCACAGAGACGCGTTCACAAACGCTTGACCGTTCTCTCTCTGTCATTAACATCTCCACAGCTTGCTTGAGCAGGGCTGCTACAGTGACGTGATGTTTCTGGTCCATGGAGAGACCTTCAGGGCCCATCGCTGTGTCCTCAGCGCGCGATCGGAATACTTCGCTCACATGCTGGAGACCAAGTGGAAGGGCAAAAGCATGATAGCCCTTAAACATCCACTGGTACGCGACTGGTCGGCTCGGGTGAATTTTTTAACCGTAATGTCAAATCGACCCACTGTTCCTCAGTTGTCTGTAGGGCCCCTTGTGTCCCACCGTTATCGTGTGGGAACACTTCGAAGAACAGAAGCGATCAAAAATTGATATAAATTTGGTCTTTATCTCTACATGAGCGTTTCATTAATGATCTTAGCACAAGAAATCGGGAAATGTTCTCTGTGGATGGGTTTTTTGTTTTTTTTTTTGATACTCAGCTTGAACTGTACAAACCCTCATTTGCATGTTTCTCTTTGTTCCAGATCAACCCAGCAGCGTTTGCAGCCATCCTGCAGTATTTCTACACTGGTTAGCAACCCCCCCCCCCCCCCCCCCCCCCAGCACCCCAGCAACAGCAAATCCACTAATCTTCCCACGTACACAACACGACATGAACCTGAATAAGATTTCATTACACAAATCGCAAACGCGTCTCATAAGAAAATCAGAGCGTGGGCGCGGTCGGCGGGTTTCCCTCTCATGTGTGTCCTTTTTTTTTTTTTTTTTTTGTCCTCGCTCCCAGGCCGACTGGACATCGACGTGAGTTACGTGGAGGACTGCAAGCGTCTGGCCAAACAGTGCAAAATCAGCGAGCTCATCGAGGAGATGGAGATCAAGTGCAAGCAAGTATACGAGTTCGGTAAGGCGCGTTCGCTATGTCGTTCTGCCCGTGACGTTCTGTATTAGAGATGCATATCTACCAAGTCTTTTTTTTTTTTTTTTCCCTCATTTCCTCGTGTTTGTTTCTCACAGTGTCGTCTAAACCGGGGACGTGCGTTAAGGTGTTGACGCTGGATCGACATGATTGGCAGCTGCAGGACGGGATGGCTCTGCTGGCCGACTGCGCAGTGCCTGCTGAACTGAGGGTACGTTTCCTGCATTGCTCTCCCATTCACTACACTTACTGTCGTCCTGTCTGATAGAAGCCTTTCACATTTGCTCACTGTATTCATTGGGATTTCGCGTCCTTTGTTCAGTTCAGGACCCTCGTAAATTCATTATGTTGTACAGATTTAACCCATTAGCTCTTAGCTGGACTCGGACCGTCGGCCTCTGTGTGGGGGTGTAACCCTTGAAAGATTTTGAAAATCTAGTCAACAGCATGTCTTAAGAGAGAGCTCCACCCCCCTCCAAGCCTCATACACTGTCTGAATTCCAGTACACGTGTAATGGATATCCCCGGGACTGCTGACCGCGGGTTAGGGAATGAGGATGCCTTAGCAAGTGAGACAAAGACTGGAGCCAGGGGACCTATCTGCCAGCATGGCTTTTTAGGCCTAAGAACTATCTCCACAGGTTTATCCACAAAACAGTGTTTTAACTTGCTCACCTCTGTGACACAATGAGTACTAAGAAACTTTCAGTTATCAAGTTTAGTTATGACTAAAAATTAAAATTTCTTTATGTTTTGTAATAAAGCAATAATTTATGGTCCAGTAGGAGGTTGGTCAGACATTTCTGTTGATTTATGCAATTGGTTAGTTTAGCTAAAGCTAATCTAGGTGATGATAGAGCGAATTTATTTGTGTTTAAAGTGTTTCCTTTGGGAATTCTTGTAATTGTTTGCATCAAAATAATGTTTGGCATTGTTGAATGTGTTTGTTTCATGCTTTAGGTTGGATATGGTGAACTTCCCTTTGACGAAACGGACAACTTCCCAAGCTATCCTGATCTTTGCTTCCGAGTCGAAGGCTATGATTTCCTTTGCCATAAAGTGAGTGTGTCTTTTCACACAGACTAGACTGTGTTCATAACACTTCTTGGTTTAGTGAATAAACATTGCGTGAACTATGTCTTTGTATCTGTGTGTTTGTGTGCAGGCGTTTTTCTGCGGCCGTAGCGATTACTTCAAAGCACTTGTTGAAGATCATTTCAGTGAGGGCGAGACCCTGGCCTCTGTACCCAGCATCCCCGTTGTCACCCTTCACAATATCTCTCATGATCTCTTCACACGCATCCTATACTACATCTATAGTGACAATACACAGGTAAATACACACACGCACACACACACACACACTCTCTCTCTCTCTCACGATCTCTTCACACGCATCTTATACTACATCTATAGTGACAATACACAGGTAAATACACACACGCACACACACACACACACTCTCTCTCTCTCTCTCACGATTTCTTCACGCGCATCCTATACTACATCTATAGTGACAATACACAGGTAAATACACACACACACACGCGCACACACACACACACACACACACACACACTCTCTCTCTCTCTCACGATCTCTTCACACGCATCCTATACTACATCTATAGTGACAATACACAGGTAAATGCACACACACACACATGCACACACACACACACACACTCTCTCTCTCTCTCTCACGATCTCTTCACACAGATCCTTTACTACATCTATAGTGACAATACACAGGTGAATACACACACACATGCACACACATACACACACACACACTCACACACTCTCTCTCTCTCACGATCTCTTCACACGAATCAACAGTAAGCAGGTGACTTCACACACACACGCTGTTGCAGCTCACGGAGTGAACACAAATGCAGAACACAGATTCTAAATAAAGTTTCGACGGGGTTTTATGGAGAAGAGCGGAAATGTGACGGGCAGATGAGAACACGCGGAAATTGCGGCAGAAGAGATGGTTTATGACAGGCGGCCGGGTCAGGACGCGTAGTCGGGAACGACAGACGAGAGGCCGGCGATGGGGGGCAGGCGTGTGGCGGGTGAGAGGCAGGCTAGAGCTGAACGGGAGGCACAGGGAGATAACCTGTTTAGCGAAAGAAGAGTATTAAGACAACCGACAAATCAGACTTGTTCCAATACATAAAGAAACGGTAACTCTACCGAGCGAACTGAGGCGTCGAGCTGACGGCGAGGGGTGGGAGAACCGGGTTATAAATGCGGCAGCGGTGATGAGTAAATGAGAAGCAGGTGTGCCGCTAATCGGGATCCGGAAAACGCCACACCCACACACAAACACACACACACACGCAGATACACAGCAGGGGGAGCACAGGAGACACGAGGGAGAAGGAAACACTAGAAACACAAGGGAAAACGAAACCAAGAGCACAGCCGAAGCCGTAACACACACACACACACACGCTCACACACATGCACGCTCACACTCATGATCTCTTCACACGTATTCTCTACTACATCTATAGTGACACAAAGCAGATAAATCAGATAAATTCATACACACACATGCACACACACACTCTTGATCTCTTCACGCAGATCTTCTCGTTCATCTGTAGTGACATTAGGTAGATACACACACCATGTGCATACAGACACTCTGATGAGCTCTTCACATGTGTTCTCAACTATATCTACAGTCACAGCACACACACACACACACACTCATGAATTCTTCAAAAACATCTTCTGCTATATCTGAAGTGACAGGGCACAGATGTCCCTGGTGTCATTGGCTTTTCACATGCATCCTGTTACATCTGCTGAGACAGGACACAGGTACAGCCCCTCACACACAAGTGTCTTCTCTTTTCACATGCATCCTCTCATATCCTCTGAGACAGTACTCAGGTACAGCCCCTCACACGCGAGCCTCCTCTCTTCACACTCTATCACGTCCCTAGTGACAGTCCGCAGAAACACACCTTCAAGCTCTTACAAGTCTTCACTCATATCTTCATCCATACCTACAGCATCTATGCCCAAACATCTATACCCAAATACACACACACACACACACACATACATACATACTATTAATACTTAATTATTTTGTGTATGACTTTGTTGCAGCTCTCACAGGATAATGTGTATGAGGTTCTGTGTGTGGCTGATATGTACTTGCTTCCGGGACTAAAGCGACTGTGTGGTAGAACTCTGGCTACGCTTCTGAACGAGGAGAATGTTCTACACATGTGGAAAACGGCCAAACTTTTCCGCCTCTCTCGTCTGGAGGACCAGTGCACAGAGTACATGGCTAAGATCATCGAGAGGGTAAACCATGTCTATGTGTTTGTGCACACACAGAGAGAGAGAGAGACGGTCTCTGTTTTGCAACTGCATATGAAGTGTTACACTGAAAATAACAGTAACACTGTTCGAAAGCCCTTTAAATTAAACCCGCAAAAGCTCTTAGTCAGCTTTCTGTTTCATTATTTGTCCTAGAACACTGAGTATTAGAGTACCAGTGTAATCCCCTGAACCCACTCACACTCAACAAAATGACTGCCATGCCTAATCTGGACCAGACCTCCACTGACAGTCTCTCACTGTGACTCAGTTCAGCATCATCTGTTGCAGATTGAGTCGGACAGGGAGCAGTGATTACACCTCAGCTGTCTACATATTCAGATATGTGTGTGTGTGTGTGTGTGTGTGTGTGTGTGTGTGTGTGTCTGTAGTTGGTGGAGCAGCCCGAGTTTGCGGAGATGATCAGAGAGGATGCGGGGAACGTCGCAGCTCGACAGGAGACCGACTCCATCCCTCTGGTGGATGAGATTCGATTTCACATAACCAGCAACGTGCAAACGTACAGCGCCATCGAGGAGGCCAACCAGAAACTCAGCGCCCTGGAGCTGCTCCTCTCCAACATCGGCCTGGAGTGCTAAAGGGAGGCAGGAGAGGGTGGAGAGAGAGAGAGGTGAAGAAGAAAGAGTGTGTGTGTATGTGTGTGTGTGTGGGTGTGTGTGTGTGTGTGTGTGTGTTTATGTGAGGGACTGTTACATCCTTATTCAGAATAATTTGAGATAATGTGTATGTTTAGTCCTAGTTTGTTTAGCTGTGTGTATAAGGCTATGGGTCTAACGACCCTGGTCAAAGATGTAACAGCCCCCCCCACACACACACACACACTCACACACACATACACACACACATACATATGCAGGGTAGTGCTGTCACCTGTATTACGAAAATTTGTGTTTAGATGCACTATTGTTCCCCTACTGAGGCAAATAGATGATGAAAAAGAATATTACGTTACTATTAGAGATATTGCTCAATGACAACATCATATTTAGAATACAAATGCACGATTATGATGTCATCTTGCTTTATCACATCGTAACGACGTTGACTGTCTTCCTTAGATCTTTTTTTTTTTTTTTTTTTTTTGGAAACATAATGATAATAATGAAGTAGAGCAATATGACCACAGGTTCACCCCATAGAAGTCCAGAAAGAGTGTATATTTGTTTTGCTTCAAAAGCATTTATGGAATGATGGTCAGCGAGCTTATATAAAGCTGAGCAATTGGAAGCAACATTTCAAAATAGTCAAAGAAGGCGTTTGCTGAGCCTCCGTGTTCTTTTTCCGCTCAACTGACTCTTGTGTCTGGAGGCTGGATTGTGACTTGAGTTTGGTGCTTGGTTATTATTCACAGCGGTGCATATAGAAGCAGAGCATTATAGAATTTTGACCAATTATCTTCTCCTATGTTTGCGCTGATTATATGAACTCACACACTTTGACCATATTAACATGCACACACACACACACCCTGGAATACAGTTTCAGTGCAATATTTATAGTCAGATGTCTCGCTATATGAAACTCATTTTGCTTTCGGTCTTTTATTTTATTATGTTTTACCTTCTTTTATTTCATTTTAGGGTGGTGGAATTATTGTGTTATGCTAGAGGAAAAATGACTATTTTACTGATGCATAGCTCCTCTGGTCACTTCCCACTCTGTGTGTGTGTGTGTGTGTGTGTGCGTGCGTGTGTGCGTGCGTGCGTGCATGCATGCGTGTGTGTGTGTGCGCACACGTGCATACGTGCAAGAAACTGATCTGTGTTTGTGTGATATGGACATATTTCTTGTCTCAGTCTGATTAAAGAAGTTATCCATACGCATTAAATATACTCTCTAACGTTGCTAGCATGAATGTGTTAAAGTGAAAAATGTAAAAAAAACAAACAAACAAACAAACAATAAAAACAGACATGGGCAGAACATTAAAAAAAATTCAAAAAATATTGAAACATGTTTGGTTGTGTGTGAGTGTTATTCATTTAATCACATCAAAGACTTTCAGTGTGTGTGTATATGGAACACAGACAGAGCACAAAATTCAATAGAACTCATGTATATTACAGTGGATTCTGTGGTACATGTAAACAAAAGAAAGACATTCTGATAACAGACCATATGTCGGAAAATTATGTTTAATTTCTCAAGCCATTATTATAGCGTAGCTTTATAGAACATCCTTGTGTAAGCCTGTGAGGATGACCAGTATAAGGTAAAACTCCCTTCAGCAAAATTAGGCGGAAACATCCAGAAGAATTTTGGCTTTACAGTACATCAGCCATCACAGACTGTTATAACATGGTCACCTGACAGAGGGCGCTCTCTGCATTTGCGCTGCTTAACACACTCGTTTACCCAGGCAGTTTTGTCCAGTTAATGTTATTTCACATTTTGAAATAAGGTAAAACGCAGCTCTGTGGTGTTCATCAATTTATGAAAAGAAGATGCTAAAACGAGGTAAGGGTTCTTGCATATGTTTGTGTGTGTGAAGAAAAAAAGGTGTAATAGTACCTTTGTTCACAAAATGTATGTTTTTGTGCAAAAATAAAATGTGTAATAGTGTTTGTTTCAGAAGAGAAAGTGTGTAATAGTGTATGTGTGTGAGGAAAGCATATTTCAGGGACATTTTGTCTTGCTGATAAAAACTAATGACTCAACCTTAGTCATGATGAAAAATGCATATATGCATGGGATATACTATCTCATCATCTTGTTACATAACACCCATTGTTCTTCTCTGTGTGTGTGTGTGTGTGTGTGTGTGTGTGTGTGTGTGTGTACGCGTCTGGCACATTTACTCTTGGCGAGAGGAATGCTTGACCTGTTTCAGTCCTACTTGTTCTTATATCCCATCATCCCTCCTCTCATTCTGCCACCTGTCCATATTTAATAAAGCCTGAGAACAATGGTGCATGCACAGATATACTTTTTTTTTGTAGTTCTACGAAAAAAAAAAAAAAAGAAGGATGCTAGTTTAATGTAGACTGGGTCCTCTGAGGGTTTTCACATGTTCCTCTTGTCTGCAGGAGGGAGAGAATCGCCATGGCAACTGGCTGGAGGAGCAAGAGAGTGAGGGGTTGTTTGAGCAGTTCTTTCTCTCTGACATCTATTAGCAGATTTCGCTAAGCGTGTGTATGTATGCGTATATGTGTGGGTGACCGGCTGGGGTCTGTGAGTCACAGTCGAACTCAGGCTAGCATGAATCTTTAAGTAAAAAACAGATAGTAAACATACTTCTTATGGGATAGGGGAATAAAACACGTCGCTCCTGTATACTATTCAGGAGGAAATTAGTCCTCCTCCGCACCTCTCAGGAATAACACCCACCCTTATCTGCTTCTGCCGAACACAAACTCAGTCAAACTCTAGATTTTCCCTGCAATACCCATCATCAGTGTCGACGTCCGGAAGAACAGCAGTCAGATTTGCTCCAAACAGTGCCGAGTGTACAAACTGTACACCGGCAAACTGAAGCCTCGTATGCAAATCTTCGAAGTACAATCAAGTCAATAGAACTGGTTTGTTTACTATCCACATAGGCCAGGTGCATAAAAGACACATAATTAAAAATGTTACTTATGCAGAGGTCATGCAAAGAAAGACTGGCAGTTTACAATTAGCATACTCCTCACACTCTCTCTCTGTTCATACACTTAACTAGTTATTATAACCTACTGAAGTTAGACAGGAATAGAGGACTGTCTGGAATTTTTTTAGGGGGTGATGATTCTCAGGCTGTAACAATACAAAACATTAACTAGTGAAAATCATATTCTGGTGGTAATCTCTTGGTTTAAATCGTCTAGTTGGAAAAATGAAGGATTGTGCCTTTTGAGACCATTGTTTACTTTTAAAATATTTTTCCACCACTGGATGCAGCTTTCTGTTGGTTTGTCAGTGTGATCTAACATCTCCTAATTGTTTTTCTTCCTCCTCTTTCTCAGTAGTTTAGTGAAAACTCCGACTTCATAGTAAACCTCCTAATAGAGGAGCCCTTCTTCGTTCTAATAGCAACACAAAGCCGTAGGGCTCTTCTATTAGGAGGTTTACTACTTGCTCTGAGTTAACTAACTCGGAGTATTCACTAAACCCGTTTTCTAGACAAGGCTCACCACACCTCTTAGGGCATTTTCACAGTTAGCCTGTTTGGTCCTATTCAACACGTTTGGTCCTGGTGCGATTGCTCCCCTAATGCGTTTGCTTTGAACAAGTGTGAGCACTGTCACTTCGGATAACCGACCGCACCACAACTGTTTGAGTGAGAAGGTCGATCTCGATCGCTATTTCGAGTTATGCATATATTCTTTCATCTCCTCGAGACCTAATCACTCGTTAATCACTCGCTAATTAGCCTATGTTTTCTGATACCCTGCGCGCGCACCGGCAGCAACTTTATGTCGCCAAGTCGCCGTCTTTTGCAGTCGCCTAGCTGTCGCTTGCAGCCAGATTGTGGGCGTTGCTAACGTAGTTTTAAGGAAGTGGGTTACAAATGTATTGATAGGACATACATGAATTTTCTAAAGAAAAAATGCATATACTAAATTTTATAAAACGATTAAAATAAATAAATGTATATACTATATTTATGTCGTCTTTATTAATCTATATTCGCTATATTCATCATGGACTTGTATGTTTGTATTTTGTGAAACGCAGGCCTGTTAATATATCGCCCTGTATATGCGTGAACAATTCATGTGCATTCCCGTTTCCTGTTTTAGAGGGAATCTATTTTCCTATAATTAGTGAGATCTTGCCTCAAACACTACCGTGGACCGCAAAGTAGCATTCGCATTCGCAGTCGCCGCTTAGCCTGAGTAAAAACCACGAGCGTAGGTATGTCAGCGCACACCACGATTCCATTATCATCTGGGGTTCTTTCTTTCTTTCTTTGGTTTTGTCGCAGTTATCGTGTTGAGTCATCAGATCTGTTCAATCAGAGTACGACTCTCTTTTTCTCTAGTTTTCAGTGCATTTGTTCACAGCGTTTGGTTCCATGGAACTGTAAGCGAAGTCGAACTAAAATGCAACAGTGTAGCATTTTCATGCTTTGCACCGGGCCAAGGGGACCAGAAGTACAAATGTGAAACACAGTTTTAAATCAACCGTGCACACACACAACACGCTGGAGCGTCCTGGGAGTCTTCGTCTCGCGTGAGAACGGGAAATGCCCTCAGCTGTGTAAAGACATATAGAAATATGGATGGTGCATGGACAGATATTTAATTCAGTTTTACAGCATGCCCATTTCAGTTTCATTGTTGTCGTCGGCTAGTAGATGAGCCTGCAAGAGCGACTGGACATTTGGTCGCAAACGCCGCACAATGTTGACAACTCACAATTTCGAGTAATTACCTCATTCATTTGAGGAACTATAAAGGCACGACTCTTGAGATACTAAATTGTATTTCTGAGATTGCAAAGAGGTAATTTTGAGATTATGAAGGTTACTTCAGCAAGTAAATATTTACCAACGTTTTATACTTTCAACGCCAATAAATAAACTAACGATGTATCCTTGCACTGCTCTGCGATGGACTGGTGACCTGTCCAGGGTGTTTCCCTGCCCTTCGCCCAATGAATGCTGGGATAGGCTCCAGCATCCCCAGCGACCCTAATTAGGATAAGCGACTTAGATAATGAGTGAGTGAGTGTATCCTTGCACAATGTCTGACACAGACATGGTGTGATGCTTGCACAAACGGTAGGCCTATTTACCAGGGGGGTATCCCACATACGTGGTTTAGTGACTAACCCAGCAAATATAGCTCAGAGTAAGTAGTAAACCTCCTAACAGGAGAGTGTGCTGCGTATGCTGAGCCTATGGCTTTGTATGCTGAGCCTATGGCTTTGTTTTGGTAGGAGAATGAAGCCACAGGGCTCCTCTGTTAGGAGGATGACTACTTACTCTGAGTTAATTTAGCCAGGTCAGTCACTAAACTACGTACTTGGAATACCCACCTCTTAGGCGAATGAGAGCAGCCTACTGAATATCGACAGAACCGGGAGAAAACTCTGTTAACACCGGTGTGTCAAAAGGGTGCTGAACTTCCCCTTAAAATCGTGATTTTACGTTGCCTGTCGGTTTCATTCAAAACTCTGAGCTATGGAATCATAATTCACAACATTATGTCGTAACTGTGACTCACAGTGTCGCGGTTGCGAGGTATTACTTTGTGAATTTATGACTGGCAGCCTACATCACACGACTGAAGATATGAATCCTTGAGTAAACAAGAGCAAGCTGAGTAAACTGTAATTTTGAGATGGCCTACAAAAAGGAGGCCATGAAAAAAAAACCAAAAAAAAAAAAAAACCTGATATGTCCCTCCCTTCTTGTTTTTCCCCTACTGTCAGAAACAGTGGGAACATTTTCTTAGAAATGAAAATAAAACAAACAGAAAACACTGAAAATGTTCAGGTTTCTTTGGTCCTCCACTCAAATATAAATAGGTGAAATGAGAATACTTGTGATGTATTTTGCATATTTGTCTTGGGTGTCCGCTGGAAGGCCTAAAGCATTATTGTCTGCAATGAAACTGCACAGAAAGGTAGGTCAACGGAGGAGAGGGGTCACTCAAATCCAATTTGATGTTGCAAAATGAAGTTAAATTTTATTGTGTGGATTTACTGGAGGAGGTGTAAGTGACCAGCTTCTAAGCACTCCTGAACTTTGGCTGTGGAGACGCTATTTAGGAAGGTCAGAGAACGGCAGTTTATTGATAAAAACAAAGCTATAAAGTGCCCAAAAAACAAAGATCATATCTGTGAACAGGCTGAAGGTCTCAGAAAGCAAACTTTGTCTCATGTTTATTCTCCACTGACCTCAAAAATGATAGAACTATGGGTAATGTAGTCTGGTTTAGGCCCGGCTATAATTTAAGTTGTTTCAAACAGAAATATTTCAGGGGTTAATTCACTGCGGTTTGTGGAGCAGAACTCTCTGAAGTGTTTTACTTATTTACACTGTCAGTGGTATAAAGTTAGTCTAAGCCAATTCAGCTAGAGAAGAATCTCGCAGATGTTTTGGCCTTGTATAAAACTCATAATTTTTTCATGCATTACCTAAAAACCACATCCTGTTATGAACCTGGGTTGACAGAAGCTATTACCAACCAGATAGTGTTGGGAAATCTGTAGGCTGCGTTTCATTTCTGTGTTGTAATCCTGAGTGATGTAGAGTTTCCAAGCTCAGGTCACGACCCAGTACTTCACAACTGTTATGGTACTTTTTCCTCTCAAAACATAATTTGAAAATGTTTTTCATCAATCACAAAGTTTCTTTTATTTCTGTATGGAGACATCTCAACTACAGTCTTTACTGTAGAGATATGGCTATGCTGTGTGTGTGTGTGTGTATCTGTGTGTATGTCTGTCTATCCTGGTTATCCAGTGAATGCACAGGCGTAAACACACACACACACACACGCACACACACACACACACACATACAAAATGTGCATGTGAGACCGAAAGAGGATTACTACGACACCACATGATTCCTGCGAATACTGCAGACGGCAGGACAAAAGCAACTCAGAGAAATTCTTTTCCCAGGCTCATTACACAACTACAACAATGCACAATGCATCATGCATGCGTTAAACAAAGTTCCATACCACGCATACAACATGACACAGCGCGCCAGAAAGGGAACTAAATGACAAAACACGACGAAAAGAAAAAAAAAAAAACAAAAACACAAAAACAACACTATGTGCTGACATAACATCGTGACGGAGAACTAAATGTACTTTTACAGCTCAGTACTGCACGGCGTAGCACAACAGGGTTCTGATTTGCAAGTTGTGGCTTTAGTTGTAGTTAACAGCAGGCAACCCTGATATCTGTTGCTCTCTGTCCAACATAAGAGACGAATGGCCCGCCCAAGAGACTCACCCAACAGCAACAGCCAGGCAGAAGACCCATTTCCAGTCAGGCCGACACAAAAACAGCACTGAAATGTATGGAAAAGCTTGGTTGGAGTTCCTGTTTGGTCTGAAGGTGACTTCAAACAACTGAACGTGACTAGAACTGTCCTAACTACTGAATGTTACTGAAAGATGCGGGGCAAAATTGTTCTGTGCCTATAGTATTCAAAATCATTCCCCTAAAGTTCTGTTAAGGTTTCCGCTTAGGGTTATCAGGCCATGCAGAAAATGCCAGCAATGCTCTGGGCGTTATCTAGATTGGAGTCACACACAATGGTCCCTGTTTTTGAACGGAATATGTCCATGTGTTGTTTTGTGACAGAATGTTTCAGCAATATCTTTTGAACACTCACAGAATATTTTCTGCATTCAGTAATTTATCAGCATTAAGGGTTTTACTTCCCTCTACTACAACTTATGCAAGTCATAATGGAGATGCCTATGACTTGGATTTGATAAGGTACTGTGGATCTTTTGTTAATTTTGTGTGTGTGTGTGTGTGTGTGTGTGTGTGAGGGAGAGAGAGAGAGAGAGAGAGAGAGAGAGAGAAGACCATGCATGTGTAAGATTGCTTTCCACTGGCTGGTATTGAGGCTGTGGTGAGTCTTTGACAAGACCCCTGTAGATGCACAGAACAGACACATGGACCTGCCATCTGTTTACAGATCTCCCACACACATGCTTACAATCACACAAGAACATGCATGAATGTGTTTTCTTTTCATCATGATGTAAGCAGGTTTACAGGCCCTGACCATCCTTCCTGAAAACTTTAGCCGTTGTCAATAAAACTGCTGCCTTGGCAATATGTAATCACAAACATTCAAAGGCCAAATGTGTACACATTTAAAGGAAGCACTTCCTTGATACCGAAATGGGCTGATATCTCAGTCAGATAAACAGTCTGTCCAATGAAGAGCCTGTCACTAACATCACATCTGCCAGTAGCTTCCTGTTTTGGTGTAAAAAAAGACTGCGGTTAAATATAAGGAAGATGTGCAGTTACTTCAGCGCATAAGGGTTTCACTTGATAATTTGGGTCAAACTCACATACTGAGAGAAAAAAAGATGAGATAATTATGGGTTACACTGGGGTTATTTTATGTTACACCCTCTGTCTGTCTGTCTGTCCATGTGTCTATCTCTGTTGTTAAAAAAATTCTAGCCTAGACTGAAACAGATTATCTTCTTATGAGGGCAGCAGGTTTCTCATGTGACCATTTCACTCTGTCTACTTTGAGCTTTAAAAAAAATTTTTCACACAAACATTAATAAAACTATTTCTAAATAAGACAACCAGATTTCAGTTTATCAAAGAAGAATACACTGATTGTCCCGTGTTATGTGGTGTCATGTGGTAGAGGACCTTCTTTAAATGCACTCTTTCATTCTTACGTCAGGGGCCGTTGCCCTCCCGTTCTCTCCATCCTTTTCTTGTGGCTCTGATTCAGTGAGCGCATGCGCTTTGGTGGCGGGCTGAAAGCGAAATGAGGTGAGTGGCATACAGCGTGAATTAGCGGGAAGCTACGTGTGTGTGTGTCTCTTTAAGAAATACACTCCTGTTGCATGGAGAGGCTGGTGTTTTTCCACTCTCTCTGATATTCCACGCGCTCCCCATATAAGACACGGAGTCGGGTGAGAGAGGGCGTTAAGACTATTTTTGTTGCCTTTGACAAGCGTAACACTCACCGCACAAGAAATAACAATAGAACAAGAGAAGACGAGCAATAAATCTAATTGACAGGTAAGATATGAAGCATCCTTGCCACATTAGGTCAGTTTGCTCTGTTCTAACAGAGTCGACACTTTCAAAGCATCTTAGTATATTTAAATTGCTGTAATTGTTGACATGCTGTTTCCTTGGGCCGTTTTTTTTTTTGGAGATACAGACCAGTTTTTTTCTGTGTTCACCTTGACATCTTAGACTTTTCTGAAGGCTTTTCATTGAAATGATATAATTCGTGTCAAATTTGGCAATAATTTTATGCAGATGCAATAGTTATATCTCATAGTTCTTGTCAGTATCCTTTTTATGTGCCGACAGTTCATGGTTCTTTGAAGTAAATTTATTGGGGGAAAAAACGGTGTGATTTGATCAGTGCGCACACGTTGCTCTCGCGCGCTCTCTCTCTCTCTCTCTCTCTCTCTCTCTCTCTCTTTTTTTTTAGTGGATAATACATCAAAATGTTCACCGAAAAACAGACCAATCAATTTCAGTCGGACCGGTTTTGTTATCACTGGCAGAGATCGGACCGCTAGGTTCCAGACACAATCTTAAAAATGTTCGGGTAGTCTTCCGAGAACAATTGGAGCGCATCAAAGCGATGGGTTGTAATGGACGAATAAAAGTAGGTTAATGAGTTGAATCTGAAATTCGTCTCTTGACTGATGTGTGTAGTTAATAAACTGTGGCAATCCTTCTTGGGGCCGTTAAGTAGGCGCGAGGAAAAAATAGTTGATTTAAGATTTGAAATGCCATGAGGCTACATTTTAACGTGCCCTCACCACAGTATTCTATCTTATTCATAATTGCGACGTTTGTAATATCCGTTATTTTGGCGGAAAATTCTTCAGGCTTTTGCGAAACTGTAAAAGACATATGATAGCGTCGGCGTCGTTAAAGATATTTATCTGTGCGTCTGTCACTTGACACATCGCTGATGCTTTTGTTTTGCGCGATGGAGTTTGTGGTGGGTGAGGTGAGACGCTATCGACTGAGGCGTGTCTACATTGTCGTGGTTTACAGGGGCATTAGTAGGCCAACCTTGTGGGCGACTCTTCACTACCTGGCTTTTCCGGCCCTCCTGTGCCCATCACGGTGTGATTATAACAGGGATGTTAGAAAATGGATGGTTACAATCGTGACAGATAGGACAGTTAGCCATCTGATAAGTACACTGTGCCACGAGGACCGGCGTTTTGGAAATGTGTCACACCACATACCCCACACCCACACACACCAAGGAGCTTCGTCCACCTGGCGGGACGATTGTCTCCAGCAGATTGTTTGACATATCGTGAACGAGCATCAGGCAGACCACGAACGCGCATAGGCTTATCGTCTGGCAGACTATGAACGTTCGATTTCCATGCAGAGACGTTTATTTTCGACCTTGTTCCACTTATAATCTTTGTTGTTTTACGATGTTGGGCCGAACATGACCTTGAAGGAAATGAGACATATTCGTATTGCAACGTGCAAAGTAAGAACATGTCCTTCGCCCCGAATGACTCGATACAAGGGTACCATTATGAAAGGGAGAGCCAAGACTAAATGAGGGAAATAAAGATGTGTCGTCATGTGTAAAATTTCCCTTACCCACGAATTTCTTTCATGAAGTTCATTTCATTTAGTTTACTTTATCTAGCCTCTGTTATTCTGTTTTATCTTTAGCAGAGGACATCATGTACTTCTGAGCTGTGGCATTTCTGTACTGTTGCCTGTTACCTGCTGGCCATGGGTTGAAATGATTGGAATATGTAAAGTTGTTTCTGAAGGACCTCATGGAAACACTTAGAAACATTGGGTTAATTCATTCCAAGGTGGTGGACCCATAGTGCTTTACTTCATATGTATTGCGCAAAAACACCGTGTCAGCCAACTCATTATTATTGAGTTACATGTGGTGGTGCTTTATTGGAACAAAACATGGGGATCGTATGGCCCACCTGGATTTAGGATTGGATTTAGGAAGCGCTTGTTGACCTTGTGGGCTGCATTGCTCATGTAGCTGTACTCTAATCTGCTCTAACTCAGTAATCACATAGTGGTGAAATGAACAGATGATATGAAAAAGTATTGCGCTGGCAGCCTTCTGTGACCAAGTTTACTATACATACATGATACGGCAAAAGCATTTTTTTTTTATAAAAGACTGGAACTTCACCCATTCCTTAAGACTTATAAGTGAAGTAATTAGGTTTTATATGCATTTCACTGAATGGACAAGTATATCTGAAGCACGGTTTTCCTTCCTCTTCAGCTGTTTTTCTTCCTCTTTCTCTTTTACTATTCTTCAGTCTCTTAGCAAAACTATTCCACTTTCTAAAAGGGTTTCTCAATTCCAAGCCACACATTTGATTCGCTGTGCGATGTTCACTTGTGCTAGCCAGTGTATATCTGAAACCTTTATGAAGGTGTGAGAACCTTACATCAGTATACTTCGCTGCAGTGGTCCGACCTCCGTGAATGTGTGCGTATAGGTGGAGATATCCAGCAGGGACGTGCGGGGCCCTCCTCTTGGAGTGCCTCTTGCTCCAGCAGGATTATGATTCAACTCAAATGTAAGACTCCACATTCTGATATTATATATTGTTTTAATGTGGTGTTGGAGATCTTGTTAGCACTGGAAGTCTCTCCGGCTCAGTGCTGCTGCCATGGAGACGATCAGAGGTATGCCAGCAGCCGAGCGCTCAGAAAATACTCATGTCTTAATATTAAGGAATTATGAAACTGAGGGAAGGCTTGAGTTGAAGAAAACTCAGTATCTCTTGCTTGTCTTCTCTTTCTTTGTCCCTATTGTAGATTGAGGTTATGTGTTTAATGCGAGGCAAAGGTTTGTTGAGAGTGGAAAGGACGTGTTCTTTAATCAAAGGTCGTGGACCCATCCATTCCCAAACACAGCGTCTGTTCCAAATACTAACCTTGGTCATCAGACATGAGTCATGAGGAGAATGCCATTAGACAGCAGAATTATCTGTGGCTTGTGTGAGGTCTTGATAACCTTAGAGAGATGTTTTGTTTTGTTTTTTTTCAGGCAGGTTATCTGAATGTTGTTTGTACCTGGCATAGAACTAAATGAGCCATTATGTGAATGTTTTCTAAACCTAGTCTGAACTGTTGGTGTCACGTTGGTTACTTGAGAAAGTATTTCAAAATCAGAATAAATACGGCCGTAAGGTGTGCGCGAGGATGAGGAGATATTTGAGAAGCTTTTTGTGTATCACCTGTTTACATTATAAACAGTGGTAGGATATGGGTCATATATGAGTGTGTGTGTGTGTGTGTGTGTGTGAATATGTGTGATCTTTAACAATTGCTATTTGAGTCATAATTATTTATATTCATTCCTAATCTGGGCCCAGTCCAGATCTACATACTTATTTGAAACTGGTTGGAATTGTGAATCAGTTACATAGTAGTTACACAGATGTACTCAACCTGTATTGTTTATCATGTAATACTGACCTCTTCCTTTTTTTCCTCTGTTAGTATGGCCCAGAAAGAGAAGCTGCAGTGCCTGAAGGACTTCCATAAGGACACCCTGAAACCGTCACCTGGTAAGAGTCCAGGCACGCGCCCAGAAGACGAGGCTGAGGGGAAACCGCCCCAGCGAGAAAAGTGGGCCAGTAAGCTGGACTTTCTGCTCTCCGTGGCCGGAGGTTTTGTGGGTTTAGGCAACGTTTGGCGTTTCCCGTACCTCTGCTACAAGAATGGCGGAGGTGAGTGAGTTTGTGTGTGTGTGTGTGTGTGTGTGTGTGTGTGTGTGTGTGTATGTGCTTTAGTGTGTATGTGACTTTGTGTGAGTCTCTGTTTTCCATTACTCAACTGAAGTAACAGTAGCAGTGTCACAATCTTGATGTACTATGTAAAATTCTGATTTTTTTTTTTTATCAGCACAAGATAGGACAAGTGTAGTCAAATTTCTTTACCAACTCCGTTAAACATTTTCATGTCCAGTAACAATGATGTAATATTTTTGTATCAGCGATGTTAAATATTAGCAATCTTTAATTGATTATTTAACAAAGATTTGGATTGAGTAAGTTCATTCTCACATGACGTATGAATCATAATGATAAGATTAAAGATCAACTAGGGCTTGCCGGCAGTAAAACGATATATATTGAAAGAAAACATGTAGCAGAAAAGTACTGTGTTACCTGCATAGTTCGTTCTGTGCTGTTTTTATTTGATATTTTAGTATCTACTGTCTTATTATTCTCTCTTTTTTTCCCCTCACTCTCCCTCTCTCTCTCTCTCATATGGTCTTTCTCCAGGTGCTTTTCTCATCCCATATTTCATCTTCCTGTTTGGTGGAGGTCTCCCAGTGTTTTTCCTCGAGGTCGCTCTCGGGCAGTTCACCTCTGAGGGAGGGATCACCTGCTGGGAGAAACTTTGCCCCATCTTTACTGGTGAGAGTGGGAGAAAGAGCGAGAGAGAGAGAGAGAGAGAGAGAGATTGGAACCATGATAAGATGCATCTATATTTCCATATGGGGACAAAATGATTTTCATCAGAATAAAAATTTGACTACAGGTTTGCTAGGAAACATATTAAGGATGATGAAGTACAACCAAAACCTCTCTTAACATATGAACCTTTAGCACCGTGCGCAAAGGGAGAAGACAAAAAAAAAAGCTGTTTACACAGAAGAGTGTACCATAAGGGTTCTCACAGATATAGGCTTATATATGTTAACGTTCATTCTCACTGATCAAAGAGACTTTTGATCAGCAAAACCTTAATGAATCTCTTTTCAAAGCAATGCCATTTGTTGCTCATAGTACCTCTCAATTCCATGCTGAGCACATTGTTTGTGAAGTGAGAATGGGGTAGGGGAGGTGTATATGAGAGATGGAGAGTGTGTGTGTGTGTGTGTGTGTGTGTGTGTGTGTTTGACAGAATTATGCATTAAACCCTGTGTTGGCAAAATTAACAGTCCAGGATTAAGAATACCGAGAACCCAACGACCAGCGGGGTTGACGTGATAAAAAAAAAAAAAAAAAGCAAGATATGACCACTGTTCTACACAGAGCCCTATGAGATAGACTGTGGTGCTGCTATAGCCTGATCGGAGATGCTGGGGGGGGGGGGGGGGTATAAAATAAATAAATAAATAAAACAAACCCTGAAGAGGTCGGGGACCGGCCTGTTTCGTTAGGGCTGCACTTATGTCTAAGCACTCGTTCTGCCACTCAGCTCTTTACTTTGACCTGTTTTTTTTTTGTTTTTTTTCCCCTGTTTGAAACTACCTGTGCAGGGTTGTTGGGACTCTGGTTGCCAGGCTACACCCGGGGACGCTGTGTTCTCTCTAATGGTGCCTCCTTGTTCTGGTTCTAACTTAGCTGCTTGTTCGTTGTTTATGTGCACACTGATGCAAGAGTGATATGATAGGCATAAACACTTAGATGTATAAAAATATATGACACATTTCCTCAGCATAAATGAGAGCTCAATTTGCCCTTTTGTGTATAGTTATTAAATTCAGGCCGTGGTAATAAGGAGATTAGTAAACTATTTTCTTACTCCAGCTTCGTACTCTTTCAGTCCTGCCCCACACTGGCATATTAAGTTTCTGTTAGTTAACTTATTAAGGCTTTGATTATTTGAGTCATCTGTGAGCACTGAAATAGTTATCAGTCTGTTATCAATGAAATAGTGATACCAGGTTTTGTCGGTGCCCAGTATTGATTTGGTTTGGTACAGTACAGTGCAAGGTTCTCCATTCCAACTCTTACAAACTCTTAAACTCCAGCTTACGCGCCCAGGTTCTGGCTCATTTCGCAATGCATATTGCCATGGCAACATTAGTGAGAACAGACTAAAATGCATCTGAACAGATACAGAATGGTGTGGAGATTGTAGAAGCATTCAAAATGGAGCCAAAAGATCAAGAATGCATGTTATGAGTGGATAATGAGACATAAATCAAAAGAATTATATCTCTACACTTACACGCACACTGATATACACATCCTTATACACATGGGAGAACAGTTTTTTTTTTCCTAGATGGTTTGAGAACTGAAGTTACAACAAAGGTGACTTGTTCATCACTGAATGTTACTGGTGCCACTGTTGCCTTGAAAATCTGATATCAGACCTAAGGCAGCTGTGACCTTCTACATACACAGACACACACACACACACACACACACATGCACGCCCCCTTACCACCCACACCTTCATACTCCCCCTTTCCTAGACACACACGCACACACACACACACACACATATTTGTCATTGCTGAGGATTCTAGAGTCAGCTGTTATGGTGTTTGAGGTTTGTGATGCTGGATTAATTATAGCCTAGAAAAGCGGAGGTCAATGGCGTCTCTGTGGGTCGTCCAACCAAAAATAACTCTGAAACAACGTGTAAGGTCATTAGAATGGTAGGGATTGTGCTCAACAGGTGAAAACCCCTTATCCCCCACCCCACCCCCACCCCCCCACCCCAATCCTTTCTTGGAAACACAAGTTGCAGCTGTGAGAGTCATTAGAGGTAACAGCGTAGACCTGAGAGTTTTTACGGTTTACCCACAATCACTCGAAAGTGTTTCTTCATAACATTTTTAATGCTCCTTTCTCTGGCTCAAGCGATGCTTGAGTTCTGTAAACATAATTTGTTAAGTGGACTTCAGCCAAGTAGGGCACAGTGGATTAACCGCTTTCTGCTTCTCTTGTCATATTGGCCTAATGCATTTGAGGATTTTCGGACTATAATTTAGCCATTAAAAACTCATATTCTACGAAATAGCATTTGCTAATATCAGTAAACAAGGCCATATTTTGGTACCAAAGATAGCGCAACTGACTTTTCACTGATTACAGGCCGAGACTCACAACTCCTGGTGTCATTCTAGCTTTTCGTTTCTGTCCTAATGTTTAGTAAACCAGAGATGGGATCGTAAAAGGTTGCCTCTGTTTTGTTCTGTGTCCTTTAGGAATAGGCTACGCATCCATAGTGATCGTGTCACTGCTTAACGTCTACTACATTGTGATCCTTGCCTGGGGACTGTATTACCTACTGCAGTGTTTCCAGCGGGAACTGCCATGGGCACGTTGCAGACACAGCTGGAACACACCCAACTGTGTGGAGGACACTATCCGCAAGAACAAGACTCTCTGGCTCTCCGCCAACGCAACCAACTTCACCTCACCCGTCACCGAGTTCTGGGAGTAAGTGTGCACCCATACAAGTTCCCATCCTCGCACGAACACATAGTGCACATGCAGAGGTGCAGAAATGTGGAGATGTTACACGGTTGTCTCCTTTTCTCTTTCTTGAGATTCTGAAGTACACTTTTACATTGGATAAGTGAGCTTTTTTTCTTCAGCTGTTGATGTAGATGGTTAGATCCAATTTTAGATTTCCATTTCAGTTTCCATTTTGTTCCAGTACGCTCCTTTGAGGTCTAAAAGGTCGGAAATGATTTGTTTTCTCTCTTCATCTGTTTTATCCTGGCTTTTGTTCCCTTTACTTTCCTCTCCTCTCCTCTTCTCTCCTCTGATCTTTCTCTCTCTCTTCTCCTCTCCTCTCCTCTCCTCTCTTCTCTTCTCTTCTCTTCTCTTCTCTTCTCTTCTCTTCTCTTCTCTTCTCTTCTCTTCTCTTCTCTTCTCTTCTCCTCTCCTCTCTCCTCTCCTCTCCTCTCCTCTCCTCTCCTCTCTTCTCCTCTCTTCTCCTCTCCTCTCTTCTCTTCTCTCCTCTCCTCTCCTCCTCTCCTCTCCTCTCCTCTCCTCTCCTCTCCTCTGATCTCTCCTCTCCTCTCCTCTCTCCTCTCCTCTCCTCTCCTCTCCTCTCCTCTCCTCTCCATGACAGACGGAACGTCCTCAGTATCTCCTCAGGCATTGATGAGGTTGGGGAACTGAAGTGGGATCTGGCCTTGTGTCTGCTGGCTGTCTGGGTTATCTGCTTCTTCTGCATCTGGAAAGGGGTCAAGTCTACTGGCAAAGTGAGAAGGAGGGAGGGAATGACAGGGAAGTAGGGGGTTAAAATGGAGGGATCACTAGAAGAAGTAGAAAAGAACGAGGAAGTAAGACCAAACAATTCGGGTGTACGGAGTGATTGAGTGCGTGTGTTTTTGTGTGTCTCATAGGAACATTTAGGCCTGTGGGTAGTTGCGTAAGTTACTTTGCTTATCTCACGAAATGGCTGTTTTACTCATTGGCGTATTGGCCGTTGAGATTTGCATACACAAAAACACACACGCACTGCACTACAGAGACAGGTCGAGAATATGGGTCAGTTGAAAGGGAAAGACATGCTCACAGTGACAGATACCCGTTCTGCCCAGGCCGTGGTGTTTTAGTTATATCTGTCTCTTTCTCTCTCGCTCAGGTGGTGTATTTCACGGCTACCTTCCCTTTCCTAATGCTGATTGTGCTGCTGGTGCGTGGTGTAACACTGCCTGGTGCTGCAGAGGGAATCAAATTTTACCTTTACCCCGATCTGAGCCGTCTGCAGGACCCCGAGGTGAGAGAAAGAGAGAAGGGTCTGCTGTGTGTGTGTGTGTGTGTGTGTGTGTGTGTGTGCGCGCGCGTGTGTGTGCGCGAGCGATTAAAATCAGTATGATCTTTCACTCCCTATTTTTTTTTTAATTGTTCTCTGTTTTTTTTGTTTTTTTTTTCCTTTGCAGGTTTGGATTGATGCAGGGACTCAGATTTTTTTCTCTTATGCTATTTGTCTGGGTGCAATGACATCTTTAGGAAGCTACAACAAATACAAATATAACTGCTACAGGTAAAACCCAGTCCTGGGCCTGCTCCTACGCTTGGGCGAATGTATATCAGGGGGGGAATGGGCAGACTGTATATAAATGCTAATGTACTTGCTGTGTGTTTTGTGTGTGTGTGTGTGTGTGTGTTAGGGATTGCTTGCTGCTAGGGGGTTTAAACAGTGGGACCAGCTTTGTATCAGGCTTTGCCATCTTCTCTGTGCTGGGCTTCATGGCGCAGGAACAGGGCGTGGCCATCGCTGACGTGGCTGAGTCAGGTACGCGTGGGCTCAAAGGTCACGAGGAAATGATGGGAAATCATAAAAATAAAACTTTGCTTAAGGGCCACGTGTCTGATATAAAACATGTGCAAACACATAGATACGCCAATACAAACAAAAGGCATTTTCCTTCTGGTTAAAAGATATAGATTTGTATTGTATTGTATTGACTTGTATTGATCTGTTTCTCTCTCTCTCTCTCTCACACACACACACACACACACACAGGTCCTGGTCTGGCTTTCATTGCTTATCCCAAAGCGGTGTCTATGATGCCGTTGCCCACGTTCTGGGCAATTCTCTTCTTCATCATGCTTCTGCTGCTGGGCCTAGACAGTCAGGTCAGCCTCCGAACACACACACACACACACACACTGACACTCAAAACATTACACTCGACTGTCCATGTCATCTGGACGATGCAGTGGAAATGTAACTTCCGTTACACTGTGTATCACAGTGGACAGTTTTATGACAGCGATCCCTGTGAGACATATGAGAACAGGAGTGTGTAACTGAATGTGTAGGAATATGCGGTTGTGAAATATCAGCTTCAGTTTGGGCCAGGCCCCAGTCATCTATAGGTTATATATAGGACTGCCCCATACACCGAGACTCAGTAAAGTTATTCAAACTGTCTTAAAGTCAGATGTTTGCAAAGAGATCAGATTTCCCCATAGCTGTGTAATTTTACACTGTGTACTTAGTTCCTGTCAAGGATTAACCTATCTTCCATCCACACACATGCATACACACACATATATACACACACACACACACACACAGAGGAGGAATGACTGTGAGTGTTCTGATTGGGTTAGTCAGTGACATTCTAACCACATCAGTCATCAGTGGATATCTACTGTTAAAAGAAACCCTAAGGTTGCCATGGAGATAGGATAGGGATCTTGTGCAGGATCTAAATGAATCAGCTCTCTCTCTCTCTCTCTTTCTCTTTCTCTTTCTCTCTCTCCCTTTCTCTCTCTCTCTCTCTCTCTCTCTCTCTCTCTGTCTCTCATGTCTATGCACATATGTGTATTTATAGATTAGTGAGGACTGCCCACTTTTGTCCTTTAACTCTGACCATTATCATGAAACATTGTGAAGCTTTTTGTTTTCATAATAACACGAATACTTTTGTATTTTTTGTTGTTTTTTTTTCCACTCATGCCTTTATTTATAGACATTCATATGATTTCTAGTTAGAGGAAAACACACTCCCACATACACACACACACACACACAAATAAATACATATATAATTCTGTGTTGAAACAGTCAACCGAATGTGAACGTGTGTGTACGCTATGTTCCATCTCTACAGTTTGTGGAAGTGGAGGGTCAGATTACGTCGCTGGTGGATCTGTACCCATCCCTCCTAAGGAAGGGATACCGACGGGAAATCTTCATCGCTGTCATATGTGTCATCAGCTACCTACTGGGACTCACTATGGTCACTAAAGTAAGACGAAGACGCGTTCGCACGTCTCTGTGTGTGTGCGTCTCCACGTCAGAACATGACACGTTTTTTTTTAAGCTCTGTTACCAAGCTTCTCTCTCTTTTCTCTCTCTCTCTCTCTCTCGCTCTCTCTCTCTTTCTCTCAGGGTGGCATGTATGTGTTCCAGTTGTTTGATTACTATGCAGCCAGCGGTGTGTGCCTTCTCTGGGTTGCATTCTTTGAATGTGTAGCAGTTGCCTGGGTTTATGGTGAGTATATTCATACACAGCATTAGACTGGATCCAGCTCATCCAGTCTGCAGGGTCCTGTGATGGGTGTGTGAGCGTTTGGGTGATTTTATGGTGGTGCTCTCGGAAGGTCACAGTCACATTCACGTTTGCGTTCACTGTCAGCTGACACCAGTCTTTTACTATGATTCCTTGAGTGTCTGTACGGGCGTCAGCACAGTTCCAGCAGTTCCATCTTCTTAACAACCTTCTCAGAACTGTCCAAACTTGTGTTTGCGCGCACACACACACACACACACACACACACACACACAGACGCACACATGGATACAGACGCAGACATACACAGATACACAGTATATCATGTTGTCTTGTTAAATCACTGATATTGCATACACAATGTGAAAGTCACATTCACCATGATATAACCCACCCACACACACAGTCACACAGACACAGACACACACACACACACACACACACACACACACACACACACACACTCACTATGTCATGGTGTCTTGTTAAGTTACTGATGTTGTATACACAGTGTGAATGTGACATTCACCATGATATAACACACACACACACACACACACGGTGTCCAAATATTCCGTTCCTGGAAATATAACCGTCATTAACCAGATAGAGGACATGCTTTGGAAACAGCTCCCTGTTTATCCCATAATAATGAGCTGATGTGGGTCTCCTATCTGCCCGGTCTTTTTCCATGTTTCTTTTTCATCTCTCTCTTAACTCCTCACACTCATTCTTAGCCCGTGCTAGGTGAACATCAAATAGAATAGTAATTCGTAGTTATAACTAATTAACATTCTAATTGATAATGCAGTGTAATAAGAGAGTGTTGCATCGTCTTTTTCTGTTCTTCAGCACAGAACTCTTTTTTGTCGGGCTATAATGCCAGTCACTTCAGAACAAAGTATAGTCGTTATAGTGCTTTTGTTTTTAATCTGTGTTTATTCCGCTGTAATCTCTGTTATGAGTGAAGATGTATATGGTACAGTGTGTTATTGTGATGCTTTGCAGGCGTTGATAATTTCTACGATGCGATTGAGGATATGATTGGCTACAGACCAAACGTCTGGATGAAATGGAGCTGGACTCTCATCACACCTGTCTTGTGTGTGGTAAGTGTGTGTGTGTGTGGTAAGTGTGTGTGTGTGTGCGCGTGCGTTAATGAGTTTGACCTCATTATCCTCTTTCTCCAAATGTTGTAGCTGCTCCCTTATTCTGTTCTTTTTTCTTCTTGTTTCCAGGGTTGCTTTGTCTTCTCTCTGGTGAAGTACAAGCCGCTCACCTATAATAAGGTGTACGAGTATCCTGATTGGTCGATCGGGGTGGGTTGGTGTTTGGCTCTGGCCTCTATGATCTGTATCCCAATGGTAGTCGTCATCAAGATCATCCAGTCCGACGGCTCCCTCATCGAGGTGAGAAACCTTCACGCAACTCTCACACAACCCTCACACAACGTTTTTATCATTATCTCTTAGTGTTACTTCTCGCTAAAACTCGCAGAGCTGCCTGGTACTGACATTTTTCAAATACTGACCTTTAACGTAATGGCAATGAGCGAGTCTCTTTCTTACTAATGTATGATCACAGAGAACTAGTGTAGCCACAAAGTCTCTTAAGTATAGTATATTCTTCCACAGTAACACAATGCAGTCTGTTGTCAACCAAATGTAATTTAGGTCTTTTCTACTCCAACCCAAACACTCAGTAATTACGCACAACCCTGAGAGCACATAATTAAGGCATACTGTGAGTAGCGTGTGTTTCACATTTTATAGACGTGCTTAATTGTCCAGTGATCGTGAAAGAAAAACTGTCCCGCTCTTTCCACAGAACAAATTTTCATTCAAAATTCTCATGCACTTTCATCCAAAAATACTGAATTTAATGTCGCTCACAGCAGCTTATGATAACATTTTTCCTAAAAAAAAAAAAAGACTGCTCATTGACATATGAACGTGCTCTGTGTGTGTGTTCGGTAGATTGTACGACACGTCTGTGCGTCGTCATAACAAATTGAAATGAAACGGTTTTGTTTGCAGCGGATCAAAGCGGTGGCAGCGCCAGTGAAGGGAGGGGCCAGCTCACGGCCCAAAGAGTACAGTCTGAAAAACAGTGAGCTGCTTCATCCCCTGGATCCTAACGGCACAATCGCTCACACCAAACCTACTCACACCATCGTAGAAACTACTATGTGAGACTCTCTGTGAGAGGTTCCTTTCCTTTCCCCCTCGCCTTGCCTTTCCTGTAATCGCTATTCCTTTCTTCTTCTCGTTTTTTGTCGTTCTCCTTCTTCTCTTTTTCTCCGCCTCTCTCTCTTCTCCCGTCTCCCAAAGTAATTAGGACCAGTTTGACACCCCCCCCCCCGACCCCCCCCTCGCTCCCCGAACAGTTTTTACAAAAGATGGGAAATCTTATATATCGTATCTTTTTTGTTTTTCTCTCGACGTGTAACATTTTTATTATTGTTATCGTGATCATTAATATTATTGTTATGAAAACTATTGTTATTACTGTAGGAAGCTTTGCAGTCAGGGTTTAAGCCAGTCGTTTTCGGGGCACTAAAGCTTGTTCTCTTCGGCACGAAGGAGCGAAAGAGAGGTAAATATATCATGTTTAGAGAGTTAGCTTAAAAGCTCATTTTATGAAAAGGTAAGACAAAAAAAAAAAACAGTGAACTAAACGTGCGACATGTTTATAGGTAGCTACATTATGGCGTCTTCACGTGATTGTGGAAGTACCCTTGTTGTATGATGAAGTTATTTCCTATTTATCGTTCGTTGTCTTGATAAAAAAAAACAAAAAAAAATGAATGTACCTCCGCCCATGTGCGGAAGCTGTGTACTGCGCCATTGTGTGCGCACACACACGTAAACACACACGCACACGCAACGCAACACAACGCAAGAGAGGACGGGACAGGCACAAACATAGTCTCATTAGAGGGACAAGTCCCCATCTGTGAGTGTATTCGCTCTCTGCTGTCTCTCTTTCAATCCTTCCCTGTAGCGATCACTGCCTTTTAAACACACAGACAATACACACACAAGCCATTTATAGGATAGTTGTTGCTGCAGGGCTGTCATAACCACAGTTGACAGATGTGTCCAGATACAAAGGAGAGTAATGTATTGCTGTACTTAACAGTTAAAAATCCAAACTGGACCTCCATTAAGGCTAAAACCAGACCAGATCTCTGGTCCTCTCTTACTACAGTCACAAAGTACATCTCAGCTCTCGCCCATAAAATCTACCCAACGAAGCACTGGAGATTATTATTATTATTCATATTTACTTATCGCACATTCTTCATTTCCGATGTATTCCTAGCCGACCAAATGGATTATTTCTTTTAGGACAAAACTAATTTCACACCTCGTTTCTTCTACACTGTAAACGTCTGAAGTCCAAATCATAGTGCGCTAAGCAGTCTTTCTGTTACCAGAGATCTCTTCGAATTTCAGTTACAAATCACACATCCAGTGTCGGCACTTTAAACGCTTAGAAATGGAATTCCCCGCACAGTTCACGTGGTGAACTTTTTACCCCGAGTTTTAAAACCTATTGAAGGTCCTTCAGTCAAAAAAAAAACCTTAACTGTTGAGAAACTTTAAACCCGAAAGTCCCACGTTTTCGCTGTAATTCCACGCCGTAAAGAAACTCTAAACCAATCTTTCTGCACTCAACAACTTACAGCGTACTAATCCTTCTCATGTCTGGGCTTACTGTGGTCGCATAATCAAAAGTATTTGTGCATTTTTATCATTTTCATTTCACCTGAAATTAAATTAGCCTTTTTGTATTCGCCATTTTATACTTGACATGATGTAAACTGCCAGTAAAAATCTGTCTTTTTGTTTGTTTGTTTGTTTTTCTCTGAATGTATTCAGAAATTTTGATCTAAATGTTGATTAGTATAAGCCTAAATACAATTTGCAGAGTGCAATATTTGTTAATAAGCATCATATTTTTCTCAGCCTTGAAATGAAATATAAAATAAGACATCAGACGAGCTAACCAAACCTTCATATGAAATTTAAAAAAAAAAGATGGTTTCATTCTTATAGTCCCATACAGTAAAAAGACATGATTTCAACAATCAGATTATCTTGTGTAAACCAAAGTAGTTTTGTTACAGTTTCAGTCCCTCCAAGATGCATATTGCATCATTTAGAATCAAAATAAACTTTTTTTTTCTCTTGGTAATTGTTCTTGAGTTGTTATTTGAAACTATTAGTAGCTTATTTCATCATTGGAAGCAGAAAATACGTGTTTAAAAATGTGTGTCATTCTCTTTTCATTCGCACAAGGTCTTAAAGTGACACGAACCTACTTTTTTTTTAAATGCCCAAAATGCATTGTAGCGGGCAGTCGCATCACTTCCTTTACCTCAGAATGGCAGTCTGAGACGGCTGCTCTCCTGTCAGATATTGGACCAGCTTCAATCTTACACACCTGAAGGGGTTTCTTTAGGTCCCACCCCCCCATTCTTTTGGACGAAATCAGACCACCTTTCCCCTAAATCCTTAAGTAAGCTCATCTGAGTCAGGAATCATTTTACAATGAATCGGAAAAGAACTCTAAGCCTAAAATAAAGAGCTATATTAAACTGACCTGGATTTCTCTCCTGGTGGAGCTTTGAGGGCTTGTGACTCTATATATCGACAGCTTTAGTAATGACTTTCAGAAGTGTCAGTACCCCTGGGCTCCGTGCTCGGCGCTGCCAAAATGATGAAGACCCACCTGTTATTCTACACTCATGTGATCATGATGACCGCCGAAGCCAATAACACACGCGTACGCCACCTTTCGTTCTTTATTTTTCTTAAAAAGGAAACAATGACGTTTCGTCAAAGAAGAATAAAAACATTCATTTCACGCACGTCCCGTCCGACAACAAACAAGTGACTAAAAGCTTTGTCTACGTTAGGAGGGAGAGAGAGCGTTTTACAGAACGGAATCAACATCACACATTTAAAACCTTGTTATTTAAAATACCGTGATCTTTCACAGGAATGCATTTAAATAATCAGTCGTGTCACATTTCTCTGTCCCATAATGATGCAGAGATCATTGCAACCTCATACTGTACACAAGCACCTGAATAACACAGACCCAGTTCACATGAACCTAACACTAATATAACTGAAATGAATTAGGTCTGTTAATCCACAGATAATATAAAGGAACGCGTCATGTTTACAGTCCCCTGTGACCGCATGAATATTGCAAATGCATGCGTGTCCCTGAACGATTTACACGTGTGGCACACGGAGACACGGCTCGTTCTGCCATTCAGTGATCCTCAAAAACAATTACAGCCTTTTACTGCGAACAATTACTGCATAATGTGCTCAATTTGCTCCACTAACAGTGGGACTCTCAAGCATCTACTATTCCAGGGAATTAACTAGCTAAAGAGAGAAAAACAAAAGCAGAAGCAAGCGGATATGGAGCACGATTGTGGAGAGTAGCGCTCTGTTTTCACCTCAGAACACACACACACACAAAAAGGAGTGCGGACAGTGTAAAAACCAGCGTGAACTACTGAGGGATTGTGAGAAAGGAAGAGAATATCAGTGAAGTTAATTAGTGAGGGATTTGAACCTAAACTCGCGTTACGCGTTTTGAAAAGGCAACAACTTGATCTTCAAAACAATGAGAATGATTAAAAAAAAAAAATCCATTATCAACAACTAACATGGTTTTTTCACAATACTGGAAAAGAACACACACATAAAACAACTCCATCTGGTGTACAATAAAACATAGAGATGTGAATTAGAGTTAGCTGATGTTGACATATTGTGTGTGTGTGTGTGTGTGTGTGTGTGTGGAGGGGGGGGGGGGGGGGGGGCAGAAGTCTGGACAAGCTGAACAATAGTTTATTTATGTCCTGAACTTTGGTGTTTGAATCTTTCAATGCGTGTATTCAGTGGTTAACAACAAAAAAAAAAAGGTACAGTAGGGGTGTGGTGGTTTCTCAAAAAAAAAAAAAGTGAACAAAGAACTGATATGTGCCCAAGAGTGAAAACTGAGTGAGACCTCCACAGGGCGGGAGAGAGAGAGTTAGAGAGAGAGAGAGAGAGAAGAGCGTTCCAGCTGCTGCTAACACACAGCGTTTGCATTGTGTCAGAGATCGGCTTTGTTTGGGCTGTGGGCGAGGAGGCCAGGTAGTGTGTCTGAGGGACCCTCACTACCCTGGGCCGGCCACATGCGGGCCTGAGCCAGCGGGTTCCTGCTGATGACCAGCTGGAGCTGCTCCGACGCTTCCGTTATGAGAGGCACAACCAGACAACAGTCAAAGTCCCGTGTGCGGGCGTGGTTCACCTGAAAGGGAGAGACGGAGAGAGAAAGTATTGAAAATACTACATGTTTTACAGTGTTTTATGTACGCCTTTAAAATCACATGTACTGACAAAGTCCTAGAACTCAAACATGATCCCGCAGATACAGCAGAGGATTAAAACGGAGGGATTCAGGGGCCTCCTGGCTACCTGCAGGATTCGGTCGTATGGCCGTAAGCCAGCCCGGTCGGCGGGACCGTCCGGACGGATCATGTTCACGTAAACGCCCTTCTCCAGCAGGCCGTCGGACACGCTGAACCCAAAATCCCTACTGTCCTCGTCCCTTCTCACACACAGCTGAAAAAAAAAAGAAGAAGAAAAATTAAAAAAAAAAAAAAAAGAGGTGTTGAGAATGAGAAATCTAATCAAAGAGGTCAGAAAATGCAATTTTGGCCTCGGGAGTAATTCATTTTCAACTTGTCTGAATCAGTTTTTTTTTTTTTAAAAGGTGTAAGATGGTAATAATTCCCAACCTCAAAAAAAAAAAAAAAAAACACACAACACTTTTTTTTTTTGGCAAGCACAAATGACCTAGCTGTTGTCTAATGCAAATCAAAATCCCTAGTTTTTATGGGCGGGGTAGGATTTAGGAATACATATAAGTCCACAGCTCTGAAATTGTTTTCATTGTCATTTTGAAGAGGGAACACCATGAAACTGTATCTAAAAGGCAGAATCATCCAATCCAATTTTGGTTGCGCTGTGTGAATAATTACATCGCCAACATTCTTAAATAACAATAACTTGGTTCCATTTGGGCCTGGCTTAAGGATGAGTGAGATTAGAAAGAATTACATTACAATGGGATATGTGAGGATTGGGTTTAATATGAATGTGTTCCGCCCTCTTATTTAGCCAGTTACACAAGCATCTGGCACTACCTTATGTAGCTCCAAGGGCATCGCGGGTATGGTGGTCTCCTTCAGGTCCTCCTTCACTGCAGTCCCCTCCCAGGACTGGCTAGACTCGGGGGACAGCTGTTTCGTCTCACTCACGTCATGTGACTCTGTCTCCTCTGCTCCCAAACTCAGGGTACTGCCTGACATTATAGAGGCCTTAAAACCATAAACATACGCATATCTGTAAATCTGCAATGACACTCTTGTCAAATATATACACAGAGAATTTTTTTTTTTTTTTTTTTTTTACAGGATGTAGAAACAACAGGACTTTAAAAAGACCTCATTCAGTTGTGCATCTCAGACCTGAGCCACTGTGCGCGACGATTTCCGGAGATGGTAAAATAGGTGAAGTATAAGGGCACAGACATTTTTTTTTTTTTTTAAATTTTTTTATTACCTCCAGCTCTCTGAGGATCTCTGATTGGCCACAGGTCTCCAGGTCTTGCAGGGCTTGTGACCAATAGCTTTCTTGGGATTCAGTATCACCACGGCAACGCGCTGGACTGACAGATCTGTGTCAATGCAAAGCAGCCTTGGTGATGTAAGGCCACAGTGCAGTATGGGAGATGAGGTTTTTTTTTTTGTTTTGTTTCTCTAAAATTGTACAACCTAAAACATATCAGTTCTCTTGAAGCATACATTGCAGTGCCCTCTGCAGGAGAGTTGCTGGTATGAAAAAAAAAAAACCCTTCCTCAGTCATTAGGAAGACATGAAAAAAAAAAGAGGAAAAGCCAAAAAGAAAGACACCCACAGACACACCTAAAAAGCCTGGCCCATATGCTGAGTGGCAATGAGAACAGTTTGACTGTTTGTCGAAGAAAAAAAATTAAAGAAAAAAAGCAGCGACAGAAAAGTCGAACGAATGAACAACCGCAGGTGGTCCACGTATGATTAGTAAGGCAGATGAGAAAGTGAGAACCTGAGGGAAAAAAAGAAAGAGAGAGAGAGAGAGAAAAGAAAGCACAAATAGAAAAAAAAGGAATGCCAGTGAAATAAATATGTATGTTTATTCCGCCCATTCCTCATAGTGTAGCACTGAATTGACAATGACCACAGTGACCACAATGAACTGGCATGTGTTAGGGGGGGGGAAAGGCCCTTGTCCTATGTCAAGTGTGAATCAGCCCTCTTAAGTTTTCTACAGATATATACACACACACACACACACGTGCACAAACATCCATGCATTGGCTCTTCGCTGATTGAACCAGAGGGCCGTCTGCAATGCCACGGGCAAAGACATTACATTTCATTTAAACAGTCTGCTCTAGTTTTCTTTCTATTTTGTTGTACACATGTGGCCTCATTTTTCCCCACCTATCTCCATGTATGGTCTAGAGTGAGAGCTGGGCATGTTGCCAGATTGATTTCATCAATATTCAATGAGTATCTAAACATGAACTAAGAGGACAAGGCAACCCACTCTATAAAAAAAAAAAAAAAAATCACATGGCTACATAAATGAAGGTTAGTAAATGTAACTGAACAGTTCCCACTCTAAAATGTTCCAGCACAGCCCTTAAGAATTAACCTTCAGGAGCTCCCCATGAAAACATTGCATTATAACACAAATAATCCCACTCTGAGCACATTAACGTCAGACAACGTAAAAAAAAAAAGAAAAAAGAAAAGAAAAGCATTTGGTACAAGGCATTTAAATGAACGGAAATGAAAGCTAGATATCGTAGAACATCAGAACGAGAGATAAAATGGTTGGAGGCTTATGTATTTTGCGTAAACATTGTGGTCTTCTCTCCTCTTGAGAAGTAGAATCAGTGATCTCACCCTGTATACTTGCTCCATTCCTCCCCTCTTCGTCTCTCGTCGTATAGCGTAGCATTGTGGGCTTGTCTTCTGGAAGCCACTGGGCTCCTGTGATTGGTGCGTCTCCATTCAGGAGGATGGAGTGTCAGATCAGATGACCTATGGAGGTATATACCTAAACACATGGAGGGAGGAGCCTCTGATTTCCTTGGGTTCAAGTCTAAACTGCAAGTTCTAGTACTGTCGGTTTTAGCAAATATAATTAAGTATTTGTGATACTGAAAAAAAAAAATTGGGAGTAGGTCAAATTCTCATGATGTTCAGCCAAAAGTGTCAAAATTTAAAGAAACAGTGATGAATCACAGCACTGTGTTTACATTTTTTACAGTGCGTCACAAAAAGAATATATTCTTCAGTAATGAAAATGTCACTGTGCTAAGTATCATTTAAATCTCTAATTAACATTCTCAGATAACTATGATATAACAAAGGTGTCTAATGCATCCACTCTACCATTATCAACTTCAGTATCCTCAGTTCCACATATTAAAAGTTTACCTTGGCTCCCGTAACCAGCATCCAAAGCAGAGCCATCCCAAGACTCCATGGCAGAGTCAAGGCTGGGTGGGGTTCGAGGGGGGAATTCAGAGAATTTACTGGGTCTGAAAGACTCCGATTGGTCATCTTCAGTGTCACTCAGATATGAAGGCTCTGCTCTCAGCTGGCTGTCTGAATCTATAGCAGCTGGGCAGGAAGATGAGAGGAGAAAGTTGAGAACAGTAGAGTGTTTTGTGAAGATCTGAGCTCTTTGCTAATGATTTAACTAAAAGATAACACATCTACAACAAACAAGAAGCTTTCATATCATCTCGATACCATTCTGACACGGAAACACCGACACTAATCTGTGTATGAAGCTTACACTCTGTCCGTTTTTTGATCTTGAGTGTGACTGTGTCCCCAGCAGTTTGCAGTAGATGAATGGCTTCACTGAGTGGTTTGCCCTTCAGACTCACGTTATTGATGGCCAAAACGCGGTCACCCACGTGAAGAGCGCCGGTCCTTTAGGACAGATCAGGACACACAGACATACACAGAGGTTCTCCTTTGTCTGCACTGTAGTTTGACACAGCAATGTTTAACAGCAATATACACTGATATGCACGCAGATATAGTTCATAAAACTGGCCACTAGGGGGCATGAGTGAGCAGGATAAGGATGCTTGAGCACAGACTGAGATGGTCAGGTTTATTTTGGCATCTACAAACTACACAAAAATAAGAGCAGTTGCTAATATTCATCAACATATGATTCATTTATACACATACTATACATTTCTCCTAAATGAAATCAGATACAAGGAACAAAATCTTTGTATTTAGCGATGCATCATGTGTCATGATCCTGTCCACAGAACCATTTAGGCAAGATCACAGATGTATAACTATATTTTTGTGTATACTGTAGCCCTCACTGATTAAGTGTCTCCACAAGTGATACTGCATGGGGACACATGGGGACATGTATGTATCTGTTGATTGTGTGTGTGTGTGTGTGTGTGTGTGTGTGTGTGTGTGTGTGTGTGTGTGCACCTGTGGGCAAGGCCGTTGCGTGTGAGGCTAGAGATGAGGATGGGATTAAAAGGTTCCTCGGTGCCAGAGATGGTTATGCCCAGAGGACCTCCATGTCTCTTCAGCTCCACTGTGTACATCACAGTGCCAGATGACTCCAGCTCATCTACAGTGCATAGAAACACACAGACATATGTCTCACACACACACACACACACACAAAATCAGAGATTACTCACACACAAACAGAGTCAGTTCACTCACCAGTGTTGTCTTCATCTTTTTGAATGCGGAGTTTGACCATGTCCTCAGCTTGCTGGAGAACGCTCATGGCCTCCTCCATTCCACAGTTATCCAATCTCACGTTATCAATCGCCAACAGACGATCGCCGGGCTCCAGTGTGCCTACTCTACAACAGAGAGTGAACGCACGCACAACAACCACAGAGACACACACAAACACAGACGCTTTTGAGGATACACCGAATCAAATCAGCGATATTTCAAAAATCGATGGAAAGAAAACAACAAACGGGCAAATCGTTACGTGAAAGACAGACATGTGGAAGCAGCCAGGCCAGACCGAAGTTCGGTTCATAAAGCGCACATTTGACGTCGTGTATAATAACACGCGTGTCTTTTTGCGGATGTACCTGTGAGCGATGCTGCCTTTCCGGATGTCCGAGATGATGAGAGGTTTCCCGGGTTTCTTGCTCGCTGTTGAGAAAGATTTCAATTTATTGATGCATTTGCTGATTTCACTGGTCAGTTGTTTTCCCAGTTACTGACAACACAGCTCTAATTGGTGAAGAGAACAACTTGTTATACAAGATAAATCAGAGCTGTAAAGATATTATCATCATACAGGTGCATTTCTTCAGATCAGTTCTGGGAAAAGGTTACATTCATACTAGTAACACACCCACAGAAAAAGTCTACAATGCAGAGTAATTGATTTCTTCGATTCAGTGCTTCCTCTTCAAAACACTGGGGCCTTTTTATCGCTGACTCAGTGTCGAGTCTGTCATTTTTAAGAACATCTACCGGTTGGAATATGCATACGCTTTTTTTTTTTTTTTTTTTTAAGTCCTCTCTGTAACCAAAATCCAGCAGAGCTTTAGAAAGTGGATGTTCAGACTTTGAGATCTTGGAAGCCCCTTTCCCTGATAGAGTCCACTCACCGCTGATAGTAATACCCAGCTCCACGCCGCGCCTTTTGGGCAGCTTCACGTGGAACGTCCCGCTGCTCGGGATCACGGATTCTAAAGCGGGTAAAAGTAGAAAGAGTTAATTACATTTACTGTGGGGTTGTTTTTTTTTTTATATTTTAACACTTTCACTCAACTATACACGTCATCTCGGAATCACTTCACTGTGGTTCCTGTAAGCCGTTAGTATTTCGTCAAAACAAGCCGTGAATGAATTGGTGGTTTGTAAACTTTTAACGGGATATAATGTCCTTATTGAACAAAGGGGTGTATTGAGTATGTAAGTTCTCTGGGTCATTAGGCATTTGTAGAATAGAATGGCACAAGTAAGCATCTGTCCACCAGCAAGGGGAATCTACCTGAGCCGCGTTTTAAAAGAAAGCCTCTATGTTTTCATGTCTGTCACTGCCATTAACGGGACAGTTTTCTGCATTTTTTAACTATTTCTCATTAACTAGTCGGTCACCTCCAAGATGAGTTAATACTGCCCTTTTGTGACAGTAAAGCAAGCCCTGTTACTGTCTGCCATTGCTAATGATCATTTATGATTTCAGTTTATTTCATTTCTTCTACAAAACATCTGGCAAGGACATTATAGACTACAATGATATTATTCAGTGTCAATGTAAATTAGTTTACACCTTTTAAGGACAGCAATGTTAGATATTGTATAACACATAATTAGCTGCGCAATTAATCTGTCCTATATAAAATAAACACATTTTACCAAAAAAAAAAAAATAATAATATCTTACCAGCTACATCAAACTCCACTTCCAGTGTGACTTTATTGGCCAGGGCTGCGTCTCGGAGCAGCTGATTGGCTTCCTCCAGTGTTCCATCCTCTGTAGGGATTCCATTGATGGACAGGAGTCTGTCCCCAACCTGGAGCACCCCACACCTGGAACAGACACCCAGATCAATACATCAGACGTATCATTTGACACGCACCAGGCAGATAAGAAGCGAAACCTCCTCTGTCTGCATCCGCTAACAATAAACTCGATCGTAAAAGTCTTCTAATAAACTTCAAAGGGTGCTTGTGTCAACCTTGCAGTCAGCCATCATCCTAGATGCTTGCATTCAAACAAACATATTTCATGTTAATTAAAAGACCCCAGGCGCTGATCGTCATTGACTTTGAGCTAGCGGTGGAGTCTTGGCAGTAGGGCTTAATCAACCTCTTTGCCCTCTGACAACCAGAGCAGAGTGTGTATGTATGTGTCAGTGTGTCCATGAGAATCAAAGACGCAACAGACAACGCTGTCGTTGAGGATTAAGGCTAGGACGTCAGAAGTCATAATGGCACCAAGCGCCACACAGGAGAACCGTGTGCCTGCATACGTGCACACTTGTCACTGTCAGTAAACATTCCCTTACAACCACTCCCCACCCCCCTCGACTTCTTTTTCTGATGAGCACCATCCCTAGAGATTACCCTCCTCCAGTGATTCTCTCATTAATCTCAATGGATACAAACAGAGACGGCTCTTTGAATAGACTGTATGTTAATATCCACCTAATCAATACTCTAGCATTTACTGTGCGTAAGAGTTGACTTTAATGAATGGACCATACAATTAAGCGGTGTTTAAGCAGCTGTGTATGGCTGTGAAATTCATTAACAAACTCCAAGTCGTGTTTTAGCGTTGTGGATAACGGTAACATGTCCTTGTTAGTCCGTGAGTCCTGGTGGATGACATTAACAAGCTCCACAGTGACAGTGAGAGAAAGCGCACATCAGCAGAAACGGTTTTGTCGGTGGGGCATAACATTCCTAACGTGTCCCTCACCTCTCGGCCGGGCTGTCAGGCTCTATGAAACGGACGCAGGCCGGAGCAGACAGGGTCTCTGTAGCGAACACGCCGCCCTGCAGCTGCAGGCCGAACCCGGTCAGGGGGTCGCCTCTCAGAACCACCTCGCTGGTCTCGACGTGGACCACCTGCCCCCCCGCACCCACCGTACTCGACGACAGAGACACTACGTGAAGAGCGAGAGAGTGAGGGCAAGAGAAGGAAAGACAGCAACAGTAAGTTAAGTATGTGATGTTATAGAGTGAGGGAAAAACAGAGAAAGAGAGAGAGAAGAAAAGAGTTAACTAACGGTTACATATTGACAAAATGAGGTCCACTCACACGAGCTCTTGTGCTCTTTCCTCCTCGGCCTCCTCTTGGTGCCCATGTTGTGAGGACTTGAAGGATATGGTGGCAGAGTGTTGCTGGGATACGTAGGCGGGACACTGCTGGCATAAGGGGACTGGGTGCCACAGTTGTAACTATGGAATCCAGATGTATTTGCAGCATTGCCAGACACTAGAGTAAGAAAAAGGGTGAGAGAGAGAGAGAGAGAGAGAGAGAGAGTGCGTGTGCAGACACACAACAGCCAACAGAGAATCTTAATCAGTCTTAATACTTGTGATCTAGGTCATGTGTCCTGTCGCAGAAGTATTTAACTAAGCAAAACTAATCATCAAATACTGGGCTCGGATTACAGCCGACACATAACGCGTTCGGACGCCCGCTATATTTAAAACAATATTCGCATACGGCATACCGCACATATATCCTTCACGAATCCTGCCAAACATACACCAGCTCTACGTGGACTCACTTTTGCAGCGTTGCGTGTGTGTAGGGTTTGTGTGGCTCCATGATGCAGCGGCTGCTTTGCTCTGTGAGGGTTGTGGAGAGAGGTAATTCACGCTCGGGTCCCATTGACGCTGACTGCTCCTCTGGACCCTCACTGCAGTTCAATACAAACAGATAAGCACACGCGCACACACACGCACGCGCGCACACACACACATACACACTGAGACCAATGTCAGAGCATTTGTCTGTCTGGATTAGCTAACACGATGCCTGAAGAAGAGCTTTTCCCAGCAGCCTCATTGATCATTGACATTTCCCCTACTCTGCTCTGAAATGGCTTCTGGTTTAAGTGAAATATGTTCCTATTGCTTCTTGGCTGGACCCGACAATCACTTCCTTACATTTGCTGGCCAGCTTGGACAGAGCTGAAAGCAGCTGAGGAACCATTTTAAAACAATACTGTTGATCTGAACAAAACAAACCCCACAGGCTTAGAGAAACGAAACAACTTTGCTGGCTGACATAGTTGTCTTACACATGACTAGTACAGCACAATGCTCCAATTAACCTCTAAATTAGCCAGCCCCGCCCCATCAGGAAAAGCTGTTCTCATTAAGAATGATTGATTTTTCAGTCAGTGGAGGGAGAGTAAGGATACAAGGCTAGAGATAAGACACAGGGAAACAACGGGAATGGCGACCGCATGAGATGTTCTCAGATTTTTTAAAGCCTAAAGTGCCAAACGTAGTGCCGGGAAGTGGGAGAGCAATTTTTTGCTACGCTCAGCTTTGTGACTGTTAATATTGAGTTTAGATCCATTTAACTCTGAAGGGACTGATATTGTGGAGAAATGTCAGCTGTGGTTACAGGAAACACTGAGTGAATAATGTCTCGCCAGAGTGAGCTAATTTGCTGTGTATCATCCTTTATTAAATTAATAGGGAAATTAAATGGCAAAATAACATAAGCGAACCCAACCCTCTCTGGTCACGATGTGTAATCCGTGTGGATACAGCTTTTGTGCTGCACATTAAAGAGATGTTGCTTTTGCCAGATGAGATGCAGACTGCAGACTGCATCCAGCGGTGAGTGAGTGAGCTGAGAACAACACTGTGTATGACATTCTCTGCCCCTGCTCTGATTGTGGAACTAGATTGTTGCACTGTTGTAAAATATCTGAGGATGTAAAGCTCTCTCTCTCTCTGTCTGTCTCTCTTTCTCTCTTTGTTTGTGTGTGTGTGTGTGCGCGTGTGTGTGTTTGTTTAGAGCAGGGAAAGTCTTGCTTTCAGCGCTTTGCATATCATGCGTGATTCATAACACATGTAAGAGAGTTCCCTGCAGCGTTCACTGGGAGTCATTTCAAACCAAGCTGTACACATACAAAGGTCAACAGGAACATCACCGAGAGAACTCACACACACACACACCCACACCCATAACAATGCAGCTATCTGAAAGCACACAATCGCATAAGGATGCGCAGTCCAAGATTTAAGCCGTAATTGTGTGTTTTGGGGTTTTTTTTTCTTTACAAACCAAAATCCCTATTGCCGAGGTAGTAACTTGGTTGCCTGCTTACGCCTTCACTGAGTTAATACAGTAGGACAGGAACACAAGTTAGATACACCCTAGGTGTAGATGGAAATCAGTTCAAATATTCTGGTGCAGATGAGCAGAAAACTGACTTACAAACAGGCATACGGGAACCTGTAGGCTCTTGGGAATAGACTGTATAATGAGATTGGAGTTGTTAGTCTGTTGGAGTGTAAGAGTGTGTGTGTCTGTGTACCAGTATCCTGTAGGCTGTGTTGAGAAGGCAGGATCTCTAGCTTGGTGAGTTCAGAGCTGCTGGCCAGTAGCTGTTGTGCTTCCATAAGAGAACAGTGTTCTGTGCTCATTCCATCAATGGCCAATAGGATATCACCCACATGCAGGGCTCCACACCTGACAGGCAGGAATGACAGAACGTTATCAAACCTATGTCTATGGAAAATCACGCAACTATGAAACAGAACAAACATAAAGTGTGTTAATGTACATATTACACTAACACAAGATGCTGCATTTGCTACTGTCAAATTCTTGTATAGAGCGGGAGGGAGCTACACCATGTTGTATGGTTATTCTCTTTAATGTGAGAGATTTTGCTTTGATAACTTGGTACTGCTGATGCATATGAAACGTGGGATGTGTTTGTGGCATTAACGGTAGTGTGACAAGCATATATTTACAGCCATGTGCAGAGAAACATTTGTATAAAAAAAAAAGAGACTGTTTTGACAGCTTTGGGATTAAACATGCCAGTTTAATGATGCATGAAGCCTTTTCCGTCAAGCTAAGCCGTCGGCATTGCAAGCTGGTATGTCTGGTGGCGTGTGTGTGTGTGTGTGTGTGTGTGTGAGTGAGTGTGTGCACGCGCGCACGTGCACATGTGTCTGTCTGACTTTGTGTGCCCTCACCTGTCAGCCACACTTGCAGGTTTGATTTTTTGGATCGTAATGACATGTTTGTTCCTGTAGATGGCAGTGCTGAGGCTAATACCAAGTACAGAACCTGCAGATCTCACAATTTCAACCTGCAATGGTCCCGATGCCTGCTGAACAGAGTCTGAAAAAGAGAGAGAAAGAGAGTGAGTGTCTGTGTGAACTGTGTGTGTGATTGCGTGTGTGTGTGTGCGGCCGCTCACCCATCACTGTAATGTCATATTCGATGAGGAAGAAGGCCTCCTGGCTGCTCTGCATGATGAGTGTAAGGGCATCAGCGTGTTTCTGTCTGTTCAAGGCCACACCATTTACACTCAGGAGACGATCGCCCGCTCGCAGGGTACCTTCCCTGAGAGAGGGAGAGAGAGGCAAGTAATGATCAGCTCCACACCTCCTCTTACTGTCCTCATACACTCAACATACCGTGATGAGATATCAGGGTATAAAGTATGTGAATGTTAGGAAAGGATTTTTCTTTTGGCCATTGGGGACTAGTAGCCTCGTGAGCCCTGAGTGTGTGTGTGTGTGTGTGTGTTCCGAGCACACACTTGTATCCATGCACGTGAGTGTTTAAGTAGACATGGTGATAAAATATAGTGTCAGTATGTGTTAAACAAAGCTTGCCTTGCACTGTTTTGTGTGTGTGTGTATGCGTCTGTGATTCGGTCTTTGTGTTACACAGAGCCGGAGCTGGGGGCTGTGTTCTGCCCTTCTCACTCATTATAATGTCATCAACACACGCTTCAGTTAACATGTGTGCCTCCATAACCTGCTCAAAGGCCTTAACATGAACAAACACACCCAGGACACAATGCGTACACACAGGAACCGCACAAAGATGCTCACAATATACACTCAAAGATGCTCACAAACGTATTCACAATGTTGTGCAAACATACAAAGCATAGCACATACACTGCATAACACAAACATTCTCAACGTAACACTGTCTGACGCTCGCTATGACACACCTCTCACGAGCGCGCGTTTACCGACGCGTATACACAGTATCACTTCAAGCCACGACCACACTCATAAACCCAAACAGGAGATATTAACATTTAAGTTCACATTCAAATACAGTCTCAAAAAGGATGCTACAAAGAGATGCAAAGACAGGATGCAAGATGAGACTACCCAGCTGTGTCTGTCTGTGGACTGAGATGTAAACATATCGTTCATGCCTGCACATGCACACAGGCAAACACACACACACACACACACACAAACACCACCTATGACTCATCGGATTTTGTTTCACCTGTCTGCAGGTCCCCCTGGTCTCACATAGGTCACCACTAGAGGTCTAGCTTTGTGCCAGTCCTCATGAAATCCCCCTGAAAAATCACACGTTATTCGCACATGACTCACACTCATCCCCTGCCACATGCCCTCGGTAATTAAGTCATGTTAAAAAGAATGTGTTATTTCAAGGACGCACAAACACACACACACACACACACGCCACAAAAAAAATGCTGAACAGCAATCATACACATTTTTTGGTATCCAAGAATAACCCTAAATGCCAGACATTACGTGTCCGAGCAGGCTGCACTTCAAGTGTTGTTTACTGAAAAAGATTCTCGGCCTGGAACTACGGGAAAATTCACTTAATACTGAATAATTTAGTTACTATGGTTACTTTTGTTAAAAGACAATCTGTCAGATTAGGGTTTAGATTGAGGTCGGCGTGCATGAGGCGAAACCGAATAATGACGGAATCTAGTCGTAATACCTCGTACAACGAAGCCAAAGCTGTTGCCCTCTTTCTCCAGACACACCTCAATGGTTTTAGAGATCACGGCACCGGGGCTGCTGGGTGCTGAATAAAACATAACAGAGAGTATGCCACTCACAACAGTGAATGTTCATATTATCCTCTTCCTTTGTGTTTTCAGTCTTTCATTCATATCGAAAGCACATATGGTTATCTCATTTGTGTATCTAACTGCAAATGGTTCCATTACCGCCACCGTCATCAGTTTTTAAATTTGTTTGCAAGCTCAGCGGTTCAAAAGCAGAATGGGGTATACTGGAGTGTGCACATTTAATGTAAATTAGAGTCTAATGTTAGAATACTGAGTATTTTTTGTCTTTAAGGGCTGTCTGCTTGAGTTAATGAGTTTCATATAATGCTAAAGGTTCAAGCCAAGATCTCGTATGTGTTGCCTAACACTCGAACATCTTTCTGTAAAACCTGTCCGCTTGATATAGTGAGTTTCAGTCAAGGCTAAAGCTTTATGCCGGTGGTTTTTATTATTATTAGTTCTGAGTATTTCATTATTGCTGTTAGAGTATCAAATGTAGGCAGTATAAAAGGGTTTTTTTTCCGTCCGTACCGAAGGGGGGAAGGTCATATTCCACCTCCAGCACCACTCGTTCTCCGATGTTCTTAAGCATGCTGATGATCTCGTCATGACGCAGTTTGGTCAGGTTGATCCCGTTCACAGACTTAATGTAGTCTCCAACGTTCAACTGGTCGCTCCTACAAAGGACACAGAGCGCATAGCTGTAATTATCAAAGTCTTTTTTTTATTTGATTGTGGACATATGTGCATTTTTTAGGAGCAATTTAAGGGCTCTGAGGAATGAGCAGTAGGTAAAGACGTGAAAAAGCTGCGTGTCATGGTGATGTTAGCTGGGGGAGAGCCGTGTGTGTGTGTGTGTGTGTGATGTGACCAGTGCTGACTCATGGTATGCTCATGTGGATGCTAATTTAAGGAACACTCACTGACTGCTCTCGCCCAGCTCTGAGCTTTTGCCTGGTAGCACCGTTAGCAGATGACACAAAGACTCCATCAAGAGCCAAGCATGACGGCTATGACCCAGCATAGCCCTCCACTCCTCCTTATAGCTAACTGGCCTTAGACAACCACCGCACAAAATAATTTCCACCCTCACACATTTCAAACAAACATCTCCATCTCAGGTCCCACTCGTATATAGATAAAATCTTATGTGTTTGTGTGGTGTGTGTGCACATGCATATTCACTTGGACAATGTTCTAGCTTAAGGACATTTGTGAGAGTAATTTTCTCTACCAGAGTTTGAGTGTGTCTTGAATGTACTGATGAAATGTGTGTGTATGTGTTTGTGTGTGTGTGTGAGAGTGTGAGTGTGTAGACATAGTCACGTTGAGCTTGTGTCAGCTCCGAGAGTCAGGCTGCCGTCACACACTCAAGACCTGATGCAATGCAACAGCTCTGATCCTGAGGTTAGGGAGATGTACTGCATGAGTAACCACGACGACACACACTCGCATGCGCATACGTACTCACACATATGTGCTACGCGCCTTTCCCACTTCACTTACACATACAAACACACAAGTGGACACATGGCCTCACATAGGGGCTAACTGACGTTATCTTCCACACTCCGATAACTCACACATCGTTGACGTAGACTTATTGGGCAATGTTTTTGGCTGCAGAACTGGGGAAGGTATCAGTGAGTCTCACCTGGCCGCAAGCCCGCCCGGCCTTAAGTTTGACACCCTCGGCTTGCCGTCCTTATCCGAGCCGCCAGAAATGGTGAGTCCAAGACTGCTGCCTTCCCTCTTCAGCAGCTCCACCGTGGTCACCCCCCGCAGTTGCTCTACTGACACACAGGTCATCAGAGTTAGAGACGTAATCTAGATCTCAGCAAGATACAATAGAGTGGAGCTCTCGTCAATCAATAGATGTTAGCAAACAAACAAGTATCTCTCAAGGTCTCAAAGCCAAGTTGGTGGGCGAGCAGACAAAGTAAGCCTTTTGTAGACCGTTCTTGAAAGTGGGCGCATAAACGATCAGGGCTACAAGATATGAATAATCTCTTTCTTTCGGCACAAAGGGCATCACTGATTTTTTTTTTTGCGTGACATTATTTGCGTTTGTGGGCGCGTGTCGGCGTGCAGTAGCCGAGGCTTTAAACGCGCAAACACGCCGATCTCCTCTTGCATGATTCGGCGGAGAAGCGGATTGGCGCGAGCCGGGAGTTTGAGACGGTTTTAGCGGAGCGGTGAGTAATGGCATCAAGTTGACGTGCGGATGAGAAGAAATCACAAGGAGGCCAAGAACGGAATGCAATCTCATTGGCTCCGGGTCCTTCTCCGGTCTAACTCACAGACGAGCATCGCTGCTCCCATCCAAAACGAGCTCTCATCTGATGTGGCACGTCCCAGTTTGGAACCCTGTCCACGCCAGTGTGTTTGTGTGACTTGTTAGATACAAAAAAAAAAAAAAAAAAACTTGACTGTGCTCCCCAGAGATGTGCTGTCAAGTGCTTTTCATCATTAGGTGAGTGTAGGCAATATATCATCTCTGTCTTTGAGCTTGTGTTTAATGCAATCAGACTACTCCCTTGTGTTTCCTAGATGTATTACTTTGGGTTTTTTTTGTTTTGTTTTTTTTTTTAAAAAAAAAAAAAAGCTCATTTGCTTACACAAGCTAATATTCAGTAGTAATACAAAGTATATGGGTAACTATAGGTAACACAAACTACGAGGTAACTGATACGTTACCCTTAATGCAAAATGGTATTTTGTCATAACATATTATATCTGGCAATTATTATTATGTATACTTTTTTTTTAATCGATACCCCAAATATTGTCTTTTCTGTAATATTAATAACTTGAAGGTGTGTGTGTGTCTGATTGTGACCCTGTAGAGGATGACTTTTGGTATTAATATACCAAAGGTATGGTACTAATAAACCATATATTCATTAATGTACCTGTGATACTGCGTCTCTTTGAGACAACACTGTTGTCACTCCCAGCAGAATCCCTACTCCCTTTTGAATATGGGCCATCATCTGGAAAATGAAGAAGGAGAAAGGAAGAAAAAGATTACAATCTGCTCCCATGTGGGTGATCATTATTTGAATTAAAAATTATGAGAGCATAAAAAAAACTTTTTAGGCATTTGCTCTTCTTTTTTTTTTTTGTGGGGAAACCAATTAAGTTTTAATGTACTTTTCACTGGTTTATGCACACAAACTTAGGACCCATCTGTGTACTGCTTAAATGGATGAACATGAATGTAACATTCCTTTACAGACACTTCTAAACTCAGCAAATTTCCCCAGCACCCAAACCACCATTTACTTGTTTGCTTCCTAAATCATGTTATTTACACATAATTAGTCATTATGTATGAGTTTCCTTAGCTTTAGAGGTTAACAAACTAAAGCACATTCTAAGTGGTAAGATTACACCCAACATTCCTAGCTGTACAAAACCCAGCTGTCCACAGGGTCAAAAGGCCAAACAAACAGCAACTCAGTCTCTCTACCTGCCTCGTTATGTGCAAGTATGTTAAAAGATATTGTAAGTTACTTCACCCAATCAAAACGCAACACCGTACTCCTTATGGTCAGACCCCATACCAGCTCAAAAATTCTTTAAGTGTATTGAAATGCAAAGGAAAAAGTTGCGACTGTAACATGAGCGGTATGCATGCACATAAAAGTGCACCAACAAAGGCAACACAAAGTGAAAGTAAAAAAAAAAAAACGTACAATTACGGGCTAATCCAATTAATTTACAAGTAAATTAAAGTCTGAAACTAATTTAGAGCAAGCTGGAGCTCTAGCCCTGGTTCTGGTGACACCAATCGTGATGTAGGTTAAACATCTGATGTTCCAACAATACCGGTGCTAGCTCAGACCTATTTTAAGACATACACTCTCTTATTTATAGCCCTCACACCGGGTCTGGTTATCATTCTCCTCTCAGTTTTCAAAATTAGGCATAAAACCCCTCCATAAAACCCCTCGTAAGAACAACTGTGAACCTGTCAGACATAGACTGAACAACATAACTTTCGTGTCAAAAAAGAGGCCAAAAAGTACTTTTTTTTTCCCACGTGAGATGAGAATACGTGACGGGTTTTGTAACTGTTTATTTGTCTCACACTTCGTGGTAATTAAATTGAGAACGAGTTTTCATTCCAAATGAAGATCCAAACAGATGAAGGGTTAGTTAACGGATATATTGGATTTGCATGTGTTCAACTTACCATTGCTTTTCCTTCCCTCTCGCCTTAAACCACACAGCATGGCGCCAACATCACTGCATCACGCACGGCGGTACAACAACTGTTTTTTTTTTTACTTTATCTACTCACTTACTCTCCCTTTAGTACTGAGTTATTTACCAAACCATATGTCTGGTCACTATGCTGTTTATTCCCTCTGTGCACCTATTTTGTGAATTCTGTGGTTCTGCACTGTTCAAGCACTGATCTGTGATTTTATTCACAGAGCGAGAAATTACCGGTGATTTTTGTCTGAATGGCTTTCACACAGATTTCAAAGCATCCAGTTCAGCGATGAATTCCACACATGCAGCTCGTGCAGGTCCAGTGACCTTAAATGCTTCTATTTTACTACAAATTCTTCCAAACTCAAAATTGCCCAGCTGTCATTTTGTATATCCGTTCAGTGGCAGTGTCATTTTTTTTTTCTTTTTCCCCTCTCAGCTCCATGGGATGTTGTCCTTTGGCTTATGAAACTCTCTGATTATCCACACGATGTGTTTAGATTGCCGTCCGAAACTTAGGCTGAAAAAATACAATCCAGACCACGCTGCTCTTCACTCACATGTCTTCTTTGCCACGGGAAGTGGCGTTTATATGAAAAGTTTATCCGGCTGTCGTTAGACTGGTCCTGAAGAGTGCACTGAAGCTCTTGGCGCTTGGAGAGTGCAGACAGATGACGAGCGAAGTGGCATATCCGTTTTTCCCTTCTCTCTGTACTCCAGCTCCTCCCTCTTCCCAGCTCCTGAGGTATTCTCACTTGCTTTTCCTACACTGCCCTATTAATCATATCTATGCTCTCTCTCTCTCTCACTCTCTCTCTCTCTCGCTCTCTCTCTCTCTAACACACACACACAGATTCTTGCATTCTGTGACTGGGAGCTTTTCCCTGCCAGAGGGCTGATGGAGTCACACAAAATTCTCTGTAATGTCTCTCTCTCTCTCTCTCTCACACACACACACACACACACACATGCACAACCCTCTATCTTCTCAAACACACAATCCCAACCTCACAAATACACATTCATCCACCACGTGCCTGTGATATAAAGTCACAAAGAGTCACTCCTCCTTTCACACACACACACACACACACACACACACACACACACACACACACACACACACACACACACACAGAGGCACTCTCTCTCTCTCTCTCTCTCTCTCTCTTTTGGTGCTCACGTGGTAATATCTACCCCTATTCAGCAGACTGCTTCAAGAGAATCACTGGTCATGTTATGTTCACATATGGTCCTGTGTGCAACAACTGCTACATTTACACTGAGATAAAGAGCTAAAATGAATCAAGATACACTAGCACAGTCCACACAGTCATTTTCTGGAAGATTATTATTTACAGCTGTGAATCACTTAAAAATGTATCGGACCTCAAAACGAATGTAATTTTTTTTACATGAAATACAAAATACTATATACATCTAATTTACACACTAATCTAATTTAACAATGAAGAAAATAAAAGTCATTTTGGTTGAAACCATTGCATGCTCAACCGCTGTCTAAAAAACTTTCAACTTCCACATTCAAAGACACTGAGCTGTTAGGTAAACAAAGTTTCACTGTTCTTTCACAAAGAGTTTGTCTACATACTGCAGTTCTCAGGTTTCAGTGTCTGGAAGGAAAACCATTTAAACACATAAGGGTGCCTGATTCACCACCCAATACTGTGAGTGTGTGTATGTGTGTGAGAGAGAGAAAGAGAGAGAGACTGATGCCCACACATGTCTGTCCATTTGTCTCATATGCATACCACACATAGCGCTAAAAACCCTTTGGAACACCCAGCTGCCCCAATCTCTTGCTTTCTTTCAGACACACACACCCAAAACACACTCTCTCTCTCTCATTACACAGTTTTTTTCCCAACCTTATACGATGACCTTCAAGAAGACGGCTGGTTCTAATCTGGTTTTCCTTTAGAGTAGCTGTCAGAACTCTGACTGTGACTGAACACTGAGTCCACCAGAAGGTTTGTATCTCTAACCAGACACCATGTTTAAACAACACGTTTAAATATGAAGAGCTAAAAATCATAAGTCATTCATAACAACAAAAATAAACCATACACACCATCAATTTGCCTTGGCCAAGGTTCACTGAACTTAGACTATGGATCAGTTGAAATCTGTCCCGTGGAGCAGAAAATCATAGTGTATGTCCTTCCAGTTGATTGAGTGTTTGGATAAATGCCCGGAGAACATGTCTTTCTGTCTTAAACATGCAATTCGGAGGTGGCCGTAGCACAGTTTAGGAGAGCTTCCTAACATATGGATTACAATCACTGCATGCGTGCGTGAATTCATACATCTTGGTGCCCGCAATAATCTAGACCAATTTGCATGACCTACAATGTGTTAATGTTATGATAATGGATACCGCTTGACTGCCACCACTCAACGTCTCTATAATTAGTGAATAGAATGGAATAATATTAAAATATTTCGTTGTTCAGGACACAGCTCCCACCATAGATCTCTGGGGATCTTTAGTGGTCCATTCCATTGACTTAGAGAAAACAGAAGACACTTTTTTTTTTATTAAGGATTGTGGAATCATAGTGAAACCATGCTAGCATTAATTTACTTACAAACTGCTTTTTATGAATGTCCACAAAAGCCTCAGGACTCTTGGTAGATTAATGCATATGTTGGACCATTTGCCTAAGTTAATGTGCTCATGTGGCTTAGTTATGAATTAATACGACTGACTAATCATGATCTAATTAAAGAACTGAGATACATCAGCAACATCATAATAAGAGTACATATTTTACAGAGCTTCTCTCTGGCACACTGCAGTGAACTGCAGCTCTGCCAAGGTTCACTGGCTTTATTCAACTTGACTGGGGTGATACTGCCCCCTAGTGATGCATAGCTCTCACAGCAGGCCAACTGTGAGACTTCCCAGCAAGAGAGAGTAACACACAAATACAGGAGTTGGCTGTTTTTACAATTTGGTGCTTATATGTGGAGTTTGTAAATGCACACAAAAAGCAATGATGTTTTATGTATGTTTTACATTGGTCAGTTCCCTGATCTGGACGAGGCTGACCGAGTTAGGAGCACATACATACACCCACGTGCAAGAAAGACATCATTACAGACGCCTCCACAGACAACAGAAGGTCAAAAGATCATGATTCTTCTAGAGTTTATTTTCCTCCAAACAAACAATCTCATCACACTACATACAGACAGTGGGTTACCTTTCACATGTCCTCTGATGATTCCCATACGGCAGCGCATAGAGAAAGAGAACATTCGTCTCTTTCCCTTCACTCCTCCTCCAAATCCCTTCTTTTTGGAGCCCACAGGGAACTCGGGGAGACGCTTGGGATTCACGCTGCAACTCAGTCGCCACATGTCCTCAAACGCTCAAACATCTCGTGCTTCCACTCCAAAAGTAAAACACTACTCTGGCGATTCCACTGCTGTACCTATGCTTCTCTCTCTCTCTCTCTCTCTCTCTCTCTCTCTCTCCCCTCCACGCTCCTGCTCTGACTTGTTTTGTCTCTGCCCAGCTTGGCGTCGCCTGTCTTCTCTCTCAGCTGGACCTTCTGGCTTCGCTCAGGTGTGCCCGTAAGGATGGGGTGGCCCTTCCCATCAGAACAGCGTCGCAGGAGACAAAGCTGGTTTAACAACGTTCATATTGTCACGTATCTCCACCTCTCTGCTCCTTACCCAACATACACACACACACAGTTAATGTGGTTCTTTGAGACTTTGAGCACAAGGAGCAGCGAGGTGGGATGCCGTGTGTGGGTGAGAAAGACGTTGTGTTATTTTCCTGGCTCTAAGCTACTGGAGGCAGATGGAGAGAATATGCACACTGCAGAGATGCAGGCTGTTCAAATCACAGGATCAGTTCTTCCCTCTGACCACGGCTTCTCTTAAACTCAACAGTATGCTTGTAGAAATGTTTAAAATATTTATGTTATCATGGTAAATGCAGAAAGGTAGCAGCTTGCCATGTGAAATGAAGGTATATTAGGAACACTGGGTTTTTTTTCTTTCTTAGAACAGATGGTTATGGTGTATTTTGCTGTGATGGATCAAATGCTGTGGATCTGATTACCTGTAGCCTACTGCTAAACTGGAGTAACACCCCTGAAGAAGTTTTCCTGAGGCAGTCTGGAGGGCGCTGTTCAAGAGCATTACAGTACGAAGACTGCACAATGGAGAATGACGCTAACATGTCATCACATCTTGTGTAGGTCAGCCCCTCGGGTTGGTTAGACTTGTTTACATTATCATGAAAATAGGAAGTGAAAATAAACCTGACATAAGCATAAAAGTCGAATCTTGCCTCTTCAGTTTTAATAGGTAATATTTCCGTTATTGAACCAATTCTAACTTGGAAATAAGACCACGTGAGATAATTACGCAGTAGCAAACATAGGCAGAAAACTATAAACTTAAACAAAATTGAATCTGAAAACTTTAACAACTAACCAACAAATAACATTACACTGATTGTGGGTCATGGTGGATTTCGGCCAAGACATGAAGGAAGTTATAGGGTACTTCCTTTATAAACTCGTGAAACATAGACTGTAGTCAAAGTACGTAACTTCTCATATCTTTAGTTTTAGTATGACATGATGACACACGGTCCTATCGATAAACAGAATCTCTAGTTAATAATTTCTAAAACGTAGCGCTAGTCACATGATTTAGGGGGATACCGATAAGTTTTCGCACTTCACAGACACAGTTATCTAGCATTTTCTCTTCCTTCTGATCGATATGGAGCGGACACCGATACTGAGGTGAATCCATTATGTCTGAGAGGTTATTTAAGGACTGTGTCTTGTTTTGATGTGTAAAGATTCTAACTAACGGTACACTTTTTAAAATCTAAATAGCGGTGGATCCTCCTATGGCACGGTCAATCCTGGATACATACCAACGGCAGCGGCGGGCCCAGGTAAAGTAGAGAGAGACATGTTTACGCATTTCTTTCGTTAAGCGCTACACCTGGGTTTTGAGGTCTCGGAACCGAGAAAACGGGTTTTGTAAAGCCTTTTATAAGGATATGGTTAGCCAGACAATAGACCAGTAGTGAACCATAGATGATCCGCCTGTTCCTGTGCGTTTACAGTTATGTAGACTACGTTTAAACTCCCTTATGTTTAGTATTTACAGCTCGCTTTGTTCCACAACACATTTAAGAACTGTCTCAGCAAACATGAATAGATCAATTGTAATCTACCAACCACCCAACGACGTGCCTTGTCCCCACCTACACGCGCGGTATGTACAACCGGTAGTCGATTCAGTCAGAGTCATGACCAAACATGAGCACGAACAAGTCCTACCCTTGATGTGTTTTCAGTCTTTCTTCACCATAAGTAAGGTAAGAGAAATAAGATTGTCTTAATCTTTTATCTCTGTAAGGCAGTCTATCGGAAAATTTGGTTAGGGCGTTAATGTTTCTGTGATGCAGAAACTGTTCATTCCATTTTATTTTCAGAATCTTGATATCAGTTTGTTACAAGGTGTTGCATATTATCTGAGTATGAATTTGTGAAAACAAACACGGTGGTGCACTTAGATGTTATCGAAACTCTTTTGTGTTTACTTTTTTTCCCCACCATTTGACAACTTCAATTCACTCAGTTATTTGAAGTGTTTGTATGTAAGTAGAACATTATCCACACACACACACACATTTGAGACAAAAGTTCACAAGTTTGCGTTAAAACTGCACCACGAACAAAGTAGGCTGCAATACGTGCCTCTGTCAATCCAGCTATGCTAGGTTATGAGCAAGTCCGCCCTAACCAGTTCGTTTGGTTTCTTTCAGCAATGTCCGCTGCGCCCATTCCACACACCCACGGTCCGTCCGCGCCTCCATCTGATATGTTCGACACTGTACCGGGCTACGAGGGCACCGTGTCCGGCGGAGGAGGTGCTTTTCTTATTAACTGAATTATTATTTAATCCTGTGTGTTTTGAACGCAAAAATCTTTCTTCTTTGTTATTCACTTTCTGTAACTGTTGACTTTAAGTGTTATCCTTGATGCAGATGTTATCCTTCTATAACTGTTATCCTTGATGCAGATGGCTACCTTCCTCCTCCTATGCCCACTGTGCCAATGCCAGCCCCAGAGAGCCGGCCTGCCCACCCAGACTGGCAGTAAGAGTTCCTTCTCATTCCCATGGAAATCCACACTCTTGATTAATGTCATTCATTGTTGTTGAATGAAGGGCTATGATGACCTCATGGAAAATTTTCCTGCTGTTTTTGAGGACTGTAAGCAAGGTAGAGTTTGTGCTGTGCTTATAACGAATGCCACCGTTGTGTCTACAGTATCCCATCCATAACTGAAGAGACGGCGCGTGAGGCCTTTATCATGTTTGCTTCAAACAAGTGCTGTTACAGTACTGGTCCAGCTCGAAATGGAGTCATTACCAACATGGCGGCCTACAACACTTACAGGGTCAGAAACCAACATAAAATTCCATTTTTATCTAGCACATGTGTTGACAGACATTGTCATCGTCACTGATACGGACAGATTGACATCGTCACATCGTACTGTTGCTCTGTCCTCACAGTATCGTTTGGAGACTTTCACAGAGTCCCGATCCACCGAGTGGAGCCACGAGCCCTATAAAGGTAACTGTTATTTCTCAACCCTCATAAAATTATTGAAATGTTATCACGTTGACGGTTCATCAGCAGTACGGCGACAGTGCGCGAAACTTAATGCGTGTCCCTCCTCGTTCCTTTCCGCACTCTTCTTCCAGGGCAGCCCGTTGACGCTTACCAACAGCCGGCTCCCGGCCCTTGGGACATCGCAGCCCAGCCTCCCAGCTTCTTCAGTGAACACACTCAGCAAATACGAGTACCCTACACTTCCTCAGTGAAGGTAAAAAGTTACTGGGGCAATACACAGACACATGCATTTAAACATGAATTACAGTGATAGGATAAAGCTATCTCTCTCTCTCTACATCAGGGGTGGGCAAATCCGGTCCTGGAGGGCCATGGGCCTGCTGTTTTTCTTGTCGACCAACTAAATACAGTCTCTGATTGGCTGAAGAGCATGCACACCTGTTTTCAAAGTGTAAAATCAACAGATAGCTAAGAGGTGAAAACAAAAACCGGCAGGACACTGGCCCTCCAGGACTGGATTTGCCCATCCCTGCTCTACATGAACCCGCAGTAAAAGCTTGCAGTGCTCATATTTTAGATTGTGTGACATCGTTTCCAGGGCTGTCACGCTTGTCTGGGGATGGGAAGGATGCCATGTAAGGACTGTGCTGGAGCTGGAAATGTAAGAAACCTTTAAGCAGTTTTTTTTTGTTTTGTTTTGTTTTGTTTTTGCATTTATATGAAATGCTTATCTATGTCACAGGCAGTAATCCTCTGCACTGTTGACACTGTTGGGCATTTGCGTTTGTCGGTAAAATAATAAAAAGGCCCAGAGATGAATTTTGGTTGTAGGCTTCTTGATTTAGGCAGGAGAGGAAGAGGAGAGGAGAGGAGAAGGGACTCCTGCAATGATGTTACTGTGCACACAATGTTACTGAAAGCTGCGGCTAGAAAAAAAAAAACAATTTTTTCGTGCAAAGATCTACCTATGCTCCACAAGGCCTTTGACCTTGTCTGCCATAGATAACAGGCACCTCAGGCTCGCACCTGGGACTGGAGCAAGTGCATTCTACTTAACCCCCCAGTTCATGTCAATTTTGTGTGAATAACTGTTTGGTTCTGTGAATGGGAGGATGTGTAGATATTCGCATAGGGGGATGCCTACGTGTCGTCCGTGCGGTTATGCGAATATGTTTGTGCGTGAGGTTATGTGTTTGTCTCTTCTGACCCTAATACTACAGAACACATTCTGCTAGATCCCACAAGACTCAGTTTTAAGCGTCGGGTTTTGACAAGGAACGCTTTAAAGTCAGACATCCAAAGAATGTTTCTACCTTTGCACACGAACAAAGTTAACAGCACGAATTGTTAAATGAACGCTTTGGTGCCTGCAGAAAGTCTGTTGGGTGTGTAACGGCTCTGGCTATCGCCACAGTGACGACCGCTGTAGCCACTGCAACGGCAGGGGCCGTGAGAAGTAAGTCCCATGAACTTTGCCCTCAGTTTTAGTTAAGATCATCCCACAAACCCACTATTGCAGACACTTCTTTTCCTCATCGGTGAGATTCTCTATTACAGTGATCTTACTCCCTTTGTAAAAAAAACCCGTGAACTCAATATTTTTGCTTTTGCTCAGCTACTGCCGTATATTTAGTTCATCACGAATAATCAGCTGTAAATAGAACTGATCATGCAAGAGCTCACATAAAATCAAAATTCACTAGTGCAGTTCTGTTCCTTGGTTTAGTTGCTTTTGAGTCAGTATCTATATTGTTACCAAGGTAACAAATATTTGTTTGATTTTGCACAATCTGTGTGGTACCTTTCAGCTGCAGTCGCTGTAGTGGCCAAGGCTCACGGCTGTGTGACACTTGTAGGGGGCAGAGACAGTTACTTGTCTTCATAAACCTCAAGATCAAATGGTAAGACCCTAAATGCATTTTCTGATGGTTTACCATTCATGGTAATGATTTTACCTAATCATCAAATGCTGAGAAATATTTTCTATACAAATGGATTGCAAAAGCACAAAACACAATGTATTTTCATTTCACTGATTTGCACACAACGTATCTGTACAGCAATCCTCCAATGTCCTACTAAGCAATAAGATCACACATTGAAAGTTGCAAAGTTTCAAACGTAAAGCAATATTCTGCACCATTCACATACTGTACCTCCTACATGTATCCAGTGCAGATCCAGTAATGGGCTCCTATTGTTCATTTACTCATGATACACAATCTTCTAGTTTGGTTTAATGCAAAATAATACTGAGCCCTCTAATTTGGTTTAATATAAAATAGTATTCAGTCCTCCTGTTTGGTTCAATGTAAAGTTGTTGTTGTTGTGTGGTGTTGCTCAGTGTGGTTGATGTGTGGTTTTGTTTGGCCTGCTGTAGGACTAATAATCAGGACAGTTATGTGGTGGAGCAATCAAGTGGTCTGCGGGTGGAAAACTTAAGTAAAGTGACCGGGAAAGAGCTTTTCAGGGATGCCCAGTACCTGGTAAATTCTGTGAAAGCTGCCACACTGTTATCATCATTTCGATACTCAACTTCAAAAACCAAGCGTGTATGTGTGTGTGTGTGTGTGTGTGTTTTTCCTTTAGGTGTATCCACTCTCAGGCTTTCCTGATCCCGCCGTGGCGCGAGCGTCTGAGCAGCTGATCAGAGAGCACCAAGGGAAATACTCTCTCACTTCCCGTATCCTACAACAGGTAGGATACACACAACCCTGAACCCAACCCTAGAACAGGCTTCAAATAGGAATTTTGTTCTCTGCCATCAGGCTTTCCTGATATTTATGCGTATTTATGCGTATAGCTTATAGCTTTCTTTTGAAGGGTATGATTAGTTTTTTTACATATCACTCTGCCATGGGAATGACTTAGAAATGTCTTCAGAACGTCTACTGAAATGTCTCTCCTTTTTTACAGCGTCAGACCATAGAACTGATTCCCATCACCAAGGTGGACTATATGTGGAAGGGGAAGTCGCACGTTTTCTTCGTGTATGGGAATGAATTCCAAGTGAATGCCGACGACTACCCTGCAACCTGCTGCTGCTCCGTGATGTAGCTCTGAGTTGAGAGACACTGACGATAGAGCCAAGTCAGCACCCCACAGCTCTACAGTGCTCAGTGCTGCCTCTACTGTTTGTTTGTTTTTTTGTTTTTTTATATCACTGACGGAAAAACAGAAGAGTCTGACAAAAAAAAAAAAAAAGGGAATATGATCATGTGGTGAACCCTCACGTGTTAAATCATAAATGAATCATTCCAGTGTTATCTAAATTTGCAGAGTGTTGTGTGCGCGCCTGTTGTTATGTGGCCCTTATAAAATGATGTTGATGACTTGAATGTTATAGTGATTGAATGCATATCTGACGTAATGTTGTTTGGCTTGTTTGTGTTGTATCGTAGTCATGAGATATAAGGCTTGGTCTGTGAGTATTTGTGCTAAAGGCATTTTGGACCTGTATGAGGTCAGCTTACCTTGGAGATGAGAGTACCTTTAACACAAACACACTTATTTTAAACTTCAGGCTGATTCTGACTATTGTCCTTTGCTTTCTGTCCTGTTTTGATGTTTGTATATGACATTTTGAGAATCTGGTTGTAATATATTTGTTATATTTGTGGGTTTTTTTTTCAGATATATAAAATGAACTCATTTATTAATTTGTGTTTATTCATATGTGTTTTACTATTAGTGTACATGAAAGTACATACATAACTATGTCTTTCCCCACGCATTTACTTGAGTAGAGTTTACTTCATCGTGCATGCATAAATGTTCTGAAAAATTCAGATACTAAAGCAATTTTGCACCAGGCATAAAAGCAGCGCCTGATTTTATCATCATGTTGGGTACTAAATCAAATAACTTTTTTTCTGTGCCGTTGCACGCAACAAAAGGTTTTTGACACATGATAATCTGGCTTCGTAAACATTCCCAATACAAACAGCCAAATTCAATCGTGAGATTCACATAAGGAATACAAAACTTTAAAGGTATAGACACTTTCTTAGGAAGTGTAAACCTGCAACTAAATGAACCGATGTACTGCCAGTCATGTACATCTCTGACGGCAGAGATTTGCTTTGTTCAACCTGCTAATTTCAAGCAGTTTTTTATGCGTCGCTTCTGAATTTGCAAAGTGATCGTTCTAAAACAAACAGTATACCCTGCTTGCTCGTCAGCACCTTATGACAAACGTGAAACGGAGGAAAGTAATGGCCTACCAATGGTTTGTTCCGGGATGCAGGCATATCAACTTCCACACAACAGCTTCAGTTTTTATCTTTACATACTGTATTTATCAGGATTTTTCGCCAGTTTGTACTCTTTTTTTTTTTTTTTTTGTGCATAAAAGGGACGTTGGACGAATGTGACGTAGGCTACTCACCGCTTCCATTACCTTGTAGGTTGAATCTAAAATGATGATTTTGAGTAGGCCTATACCTTATTTCAGGTTTCTTTGTGTACGTGTTTGTATTTTTAATCAGCTGCTGCATTAAGAGATGGCCTTGTCATAACATACGTAAAAAGTGTCATTTGGGCTATGTTTTGATGGTATAACATTAAAAAAAATTACGATTAAAATGCAACATCTCAGTTTTCGGACCCAGCTAAGTTCACTTGCATTACAAAGCATGGTGACTGAATTCAACAGTTAAAATGCGGCTTGTCAACAAGAGCAATGATAACGTTATAATCTGTAAGCTAACCATCTAAAAGTATGACACTCTCGGCTGCAAACTCAGTTTCCCAAAAATCCCTGCGCTCTGCGCCGTGAAGTGACGCTTCTTACAGGTACTTGGTGACGTTTGCAAATCTGGCGTTTACACTTGTTCCAAGTGGTGCCTTGCTGTTGGGAGTGCCTCGGAGTTCAGGCAAGCAAACACTTAACCATCAGTTCACTGAAAATAAACTACATTCAGAATTATTGGCATCGTCCTAGATTCGCTTATGAATGTAGTGTTTGGGGGGATTTGATCTAATTTCCGCTATCTCTTGTCCAGCAAAACATTGTTTGGAGGCCTGTTGCGACACTAAATCCTGTGGAGACAAGGCCGAAAAGGAAGATATGCCACACAACGAGTTGTTATTGTTGGACCTTATTTTGCTTATCCATCTCTTAAAAATGAGAGCGAGTAGCTGAACAAAGCTACTTAACTCCGTCTAGGTCTCATACTCCGACAGAGTGGAGGATCTTTAAAGGAACGCGACAACTAACTAAGCTAGCTGAGAAACTTGGATAGCAGTACAGCTAACGCAAGCAAGGGGATTGTCAGCAAGGAGAGTCCTACGTAGCTTTCCAATAACAACCAGTGGAGAGCGCATCAATATTTTTTTTTCGAGCATGATCGAAAACAACTGACAGAGTATTTGAGTTAAGTAAGTCGCTAACTGTGAATTTTAGTAGTGTTGAGCTAATGTTTGGGGCTACCTCATGTAGCAATTAGCAAATATCGAGACACAGACCAACTGTAGAAGGAGTTGTTTTATTTAGTCAGTAAGTAAGCTTCTCACGTATTTTACTACCACAAATTCAGAAACTGTTTTGCTTACGGCGGGGACAGAAGGACTTAGTTAACGAATTTGCTTCCTGTTTATCTTAGCCTCTAGCCTTGGGTCCTCGGCTCATCTCGCGAGGCCAATTTGCATTTATTTGTTATCTGTAGTTTGGCAGTCATTATTAGCAAGGCCATAGGCTGCATGTTGTAACAGAAGTAACTTTAAAGTATTTTAGGTGCTATTTGCTTACGTCAGTGTTCACATGGTCGCTGGTCTCTCGCGCTTTCAGCTGACTAAAACCAGTGTATTTGCCGGGTGTATGGTTTAACCCGTTAAGTATAGTTTAAATGAGCTTCGTACAGATGTTATCAAAGTTAATAAGACTCTCTCTTTGATGAAGCTTCACTGTTTGGATGTCTGGGTCTGTGGTTATTTTTGGCTCAACTTGGCCCTGTTAACACCATCTGTGCTGTTGCTGACCACAGAGGACATCTTTTAGGTCCTCCTTCAGTGTAAGTGACTGACACAAGGTCAAAACCAACAAAAATGAACCGTTACTTACCTGTTGCACGACAGCACTTCTTAAGCGCCCTTGCTAGCACTAGTGTAGTGGTAAAATCCATCTGTGCCACTGTGCTCGTTCTCTACCTGCTTTCATGGGCTGTGGATACATCGTACGCACTCGGCGTAACGCCGGGCTTCCTCTTTCCTCCGAACTTTTGGATTTGGACCCTGGTGACTCATTCTGTAGTGGAGCAGCACGTATGGGGCATGGCTGCAAACATTGGCACCGTAATGGTCGCTGGCCGCCTGCTGGAGCCTCTGTGGGGAGCACTGGAACTGCTAATTTTCTTCGCTGTGGTGAACGTGGCTGCGGGGCTCCTTGCTGGCCTCTCCTATCTTCTCACTTATGCTGCTACTTTTGACCTGGACTACCTGTTTGCCGTGCGCATATACGGCACGCCTGCCTTTTTGGGAGGTGTGTTGGTGGCGCTGAAACAGACGACCGGAGACACTACAGTGCTGCGTGTGCCGCAAGTGCGTCTGAAGGCAGCGCCCGCGTTGGCGCTCTTGGCGCTGGCCGTGCTAAGGCTGGCGGGGCTGCTGGAGAGCACAGCTCCCTTGGCCGCGTGTGGTTACGGCGCCCTAGCTGGTTGGGTCTACCTGCGGTTCTACCAGAGGCATAGCCGCGGGCGAGGGGACATGTCTGACCACTTTGCCTTTGCCTCGTTCTTCCCGGAGGCACTGCAGCCGGCTGTGGGGTTCGGAGCGGGGCTCATACACTCGATTCTGGTAAAGATGAAGGTGTGTCGGAAGATGGTGAAACGTTACGACGTCGGGGCGCCGTCTTCCATCACCATCAGCCTCCCCGGCACGGACCCCCAGGACGCAGAGAGGAGGAGGTGAGTCAAATGCCCATCCGGTACAAGATCTACGGGACATGCTCAACTGAACTTGAAGGGAAATTTTATTAGGTAGACACACTGAAAGACTCAGTTTATCTGTGTCAAAGAGCCAGCCAAAATCCAAGGTAATAGCTCACTATAAAAAAAAGCTGTAAAGTGCACCCTGTTGCTGTCCGGAAGAGTGAAAATCACTTTATAGAGAAACCATCCGTAATGAGGGTTTCTGTGCCTTTTCTTAGAAATCACCATCTTGCTAACTTCTCTAGCCAGTATTTAGCCCACCTGGTTCTGATTTTTTTTTTCCTCTCAAAATGGAATGCCCAAATATCAACATTTTTGTAAGTCAGCTAAGGATAGTGAGGCTCATGCATAAATTTTTCAGTGACTCATGAAGGATTTTTTCCAGACTGAGTGGAAAATATTTTCCACCGAGCATTGTTTAGTATTGTCAAGCTACATTAAAAGAAACACAACTTCCATAACTCCACACACTTTCCAGCACATCCGCTTAAGTGTTTTTCCCTTAAAATGTGTGGCTATTTCATTGACTTTTTGACTAATTGAAGGAGACCACTTTTTCCTACAATGCAGTTACATAGGTGCATTAATATGAGAGATCTCTGCTGAATTACAGGGAAGATCGCCCTGCCTTACATTCCCACTCAAAGGAGCACAGCCAATTTCTTCTCCTCGGTTTGCTGGCTGCTGCCTTCTTTCATAGATTCTGATCAAAACTGAATTGTGATTGGTCTAGTGCTGGTTCTTCCTGAGTGTTTCTCCCCAATAGATGTATATGTCAGGGAACTGGCATTTGAAAATTGGAGGCTGAGGAATGTTTTGTAATGTCCAGTATACCCTTTGTCTACTAATTTCTGATTAAGTCTGGTTTGGACCTTATTTAAAACAGATCAAAAGACAGAATTTGAAAGACATGATAAGACATGGGTTAAAATAATGCTGGTGTGTGATTGGTCTGCAGGCAACTGGCGTTAAAAGCCCTGAACGAACGTCTGAAGCGTGTGGAAGACCAGTCTGCTTGGCCCAGCATGGAGGATGAGGAAGATGATGAGGAGGACGAGGTGCGAACTGACACTCCATTACTCCCAGCCCGGGAAGCCCCGTCCCCAGCAGCTAAGCCCACCCAGAATCTCACGGGACAGGAGTCCAGCATCATAAGCTTTGAGGACGCTCCAGCTCGCTCTTAACACACACACACACACATTTCAACATTGATATACAGATTCACTTTGTGGACACAATCATAGGACTTAACCAGACACACAGACAGACAGAATGACCTCATAGTACTACACTTCCACATAAACACACACAGACTTGATACATGGCCCGGTACATAACACAATAATCACCCATACAGCTTAACACACCAAGATGCGTGTTGATACACAGATATGCTCTGCTTTGAAGTTGTACAAAAAATTGTTTTGGACCCACCCAGACTCTGCAGTTGTGGCATCAAGTGATCTTGCAACGTACAAAGAAAGATGTCTTATTTCCTCTGTGTTATCCCAGCTGATTGTGTGTGAGGTGCTGGGATATTCTTTCATAATAAAAGTTAAAATGGCCAATAGGACCTCTCTTTTATTTAGACTTCTTGGGCCACAGACTCTTTCAAAGACTTATGGGTAGCTCCCATACTTTCTTCACTTTCCTCTAACAGGAAAACAGCCTAGTTTCCGTGTTTTTTCTAGGTCATATTTTTTGTGCTGAGGCCGAGTTAGATTGTGACTGTTTCTCTCTTTTTTATTTTATTTTTGCTCTGACACAAAGAACACGATAGTTGAAAATCTACAGACTGGTTTCCCAAAGGCTGTGGATTGTTTATGCAAATTTTGGACCATCTCTGAGGCTGTGAGAGCAGTGTAACTCACTGATTGGTCAAATAATGGAGGAGACTTTGCCAGGAGGCTTTGTGTTCAACCCCCCCTCCTTTTTTTTCTAATAAATAACCCCCCCCCCCCCCCCATTTCGTGTGTACAAATATGTGAGAGGGGTAGAATGGGGAACATTTTTAAATGCTTTGCATTGAGAATGGTTTGGCATGATGACAGCAATACAGCAACAGATCCAATCCATTTTCTTCACCTTTTCCACACATGTCTCTCTCATTCCTCTCCTTCTCTCTATCGAATTTCTTTGCATCTGAGTGTTTGCTTAGATAGGGAGTAAAACACTCAAAATCATGAACTCACATATTTTATATCTAGGTGATGGGATGAGTGTTTGTATATGTATATGAGAGAGAGAGAGAGTGTAAATGAGCTTTTATAAAATGATTTTTGACAAAACCTCTGCTTGTATTTGACAAAATGCACATACGAACACTGCTTATTTGTCTGTGCAGGTTCTTCAGTCCCCTAGTCGGTGGCAGGATTTCTCTAATAGCTTTTCTTTTGTTCGTGTGGGGTTTAATTTGCCAGTGATTTTTTTTTTTTCCCTCTGGTTCACAGTCAGTTTGATGTACCTTTATGATGTGACTCAGGTTTAGCCTACTCACCTGAGTTTCTCCTCAATTGTCTGTCTCTCTGTATGAAATAAAAGACCGAATGACGACTCCTCTTGATCCTGGCGGCTCCGTGCCTGTTCATTAAGTAGACAGTATGAAGATCTGTACAAGGGTGGTTGTCTTATTATTCTCCTTATTCATTACAGCTGTGAGTGCTCAGCGTGGGAAGTTTTCATGAGTGCTAAATTGGCTCCTGTTCTAGCGCTATGGGCTAAAATATTTATGAAAATCCTGAACTACAGTTGCCTTGCTATATCCTATTGCTCCAAACTTGATGAAATTAGATATCTGGGCTAAAATCAAACTAATAAACATTTGGTAAGTATGAACAGAATCTTTCAGGGTAATTCAGTGGATAGTTACAGTTGCAATTGGAAATATATCCCCGTAAAGATTGTAATGATTTACCAATGAAAGTTTTTTCAAAGAGCTAGATTTTGCTTTGCATGACTTATCAGTTGAGTGATACATCAAATCAACCAAGAAAATGTATGATGTAGTATTTGTGAGTAACAGGATATTTTGTTAATATAGCCATATCACAATTATTCAACCCCCATATAATATTGCTGTTTCTAAAACCTTCTGCTAGTTTTTGTTACCTAAAGTGGAATTGAAACATAATTTAGCCTTTGGGAACTCTATAATAATTTGCTTCAGCTGTGATGCATATATAAACCCCACCTATGAAGGTGTTCAAGGTGAGTTGCAATTAAGGGTAAGACTAAGGAGCTTTCACAAAGCTGAGCAAGGAAATTATTAAATTGCACCTGAAGGGTATTGGGTATTAGAAGATTTCCCAAAAATTAAACATTCCAAGAGACACCATTGGGAGCATTATAAGGAAGTTTTAAAGTTATGGCACAGCTGCAAACCTGCCTGGCTGTGGGAGAAAGCCCAAATTTCATAAAGAGCCCATAGCAGCTTAATCAGGGCAACTAATAAAAACTCCCATTACTGCAAAACACCCAGAGGATGACCCCACAAAGGCCAGGACAAGTGCTACCGTGGCAACTATAAGATGAGCACTGAATAAACAAGGACTTCATGGCCAGACTCCAAGACCACTCCACTCTTGACCAGCAGGAACATCAAAGGTCGACTAGAATATGCCAGGAGGAATTTGGAAAGGACTGCAGAGTTTTGGGGGACAGTTCTATGGACTGGTGACACTAAACTTGAACTGTTTGGGCACATGGTCCAGCGGTATGTTCAGCGTGAGAAAGGCAAGGCTTATGATCAGGAGAATACCATCCCCACAGTCAAGCATGAGGGTGGGTCATTGATGATGTGGGAATGTTCTACTGCTGCAGGAACTGGCAATCTTGACCATGTAACTGGCATCATGGATTCCCAGAAGTACCAGGTCATTTTAAAGAGGAACATGATGCCTTCTGTTGGGAAATTGAACCTTGGTGATCATTGGACTCTCCAGCAAGAAAACAACCCCAAGCACACCTCCAAGTCTCAAACAAAGCTTGGTTGAGAAACAGATCCCGGAGTGGCCAGGATTTAAATCCCACTGAAAATCTTTGGTGGGATTTAAAGAAGGCAGTTGCAGCACGGAAGCTGTCAAACATCAATGAGCTAGAGGCTTTTGCACATGAAGAATGGCCAAAGATTCCAATAGAGAGATGTAAGAGGCTTGTCAGCACATACCAAAGATGCTTATTAGAAGTTATAATGGCTAAAGGATGCTCCACAAAGTACTGAAGCTGAGCGCTGAATAATAGCGCACATGCAAATTTGTGAAAAGGGAAAGAGTTACATTTTTCATTTGAACTCAGTCAATTTATGTTCTCAGAATAAGTCATCATTTTTGTTTAATGAGGCTTTCTTATCACATTTTCATTAACTTTGATACACATCACTAATGTCTTTTGAGGTGAGGGGGTTGAATATTTCCGATTGCAACTGTAATAGCATTTAATAGTGAATCTCAGTTGGTTTCTTTGTAAAGTCACAAATGTGATGTTTTCAAATACATAGCTTGCTGTCTATCACAGACGTCCCATCAACTCCCATTTCACCACTAACTTGTTTTATTTACTGTGTAGACAATATCCTTATAGAAAAGAGTCAGATGTACAATGGAAAAATACACACTTGCACTGCAACAAATCAGGTTAGTAAACAGGTACAGAAGGGAGGGGGGGGGAGGCATATTCATCCACTAGGAACACTGAACACTGCCATGTTGTTCCATTACCTGAAGGGTGATGCTGGAGAGACAAACTCCCATTAGTAACCTAGGCTCTGTGTACATAAACTGACTAAAACACGCTAGAATTTTAAACCAGCCTATAAAATAACTGAGGTATGGGCATATATACTAAAATATTATAGAGATACTTGTGAGGCACTTACTTCACTTTGTTCCCATGTTATATTAAGTAATTCTCTGAAGTACAAGCCGTCTTTGAGTGTAATACCAAACTGAATCCACGGTCCAGCGACCACTTTTCTACCATTGATATCTACTCTGTGAAGAACAGATATTTGCTCCAGTTTTACACACACGCACCTGATTCTTTTATTAAGGTTCCGAGGACCCTCGGAGTATCGGATTCAGACAGTGGGTGATTTGTTATTTTTTAAAGGGATGGATGGCACAATGGTCACACTACTATATAGAGTGTGACCGGGGGATGGCAGGTTAACAAGGGGAATGCATTTTGGTCATTTTACTTACGAGGGGGATGGCATCCCCCTACAAATCGCCTACTGGATTCAGAAGTATAATATCGTCTGCACCAGATCTTAAACAACAATGTCTGTAATACACAGTAACATTTTTACATTCAAATTTATGCTTTACGTTAGACAAATCTCATGAAACAATTGCAGTTATTACGACAGTGATTATAGATAGCCTTACAAAACTGTATAGAATCTTGAATTGCAGACAGCACATAACTATTTTCATGGTTAAGTCATTATCTTGCAACCGTCCTCACTTGTTGGGTACCAGAAGTGTAATGCTCCTCTTTCACCAATAGATGAGGCAATTTTCCCGTCCAATCTTACATATCGAGCAACGATCCTGTCAAACGCCGACGAAGTGCTGTCTCCCTGAGTCGCTTTATTCCACAGTGAAATATATGTTCTGAATACAAAACCAAAATTATGCAAAAGGCCCAGTGATGGTGGTCGTTGTAAATAAATGTAATGAAAGCTAACAATATTTATTTTAACATTTAAATAATTCAAGCATTGTATCCCTCTTAAATAGCAAATCTGTGAGTATGCAGTTAATGTAGTCAGCCCGTTGCGATACAGAGTTACACCGCAGATACACCTGCACACTCTGAGAATAAAACCACCTTTTAATCTTTAGTTTGGGTGGTCCGCTATTCATAATGACTCATTCATGCACCGCCAAATAAGCCTTTCTTAAGCGTGCCCGCGCAGGCGTGGCTCATACTCGTCCTCGTCATCCCTTCCCCCTATCCTTTGCCGCCCGCCCTATGCGCGCACTCGTTAGCAATTCATTGTACTGGACAGAAGCGACTGGTGTCGGTGAAGCAGCTGAACCGCTGGAAAACAACTGCTGGCCATCTATTCTACGGGTAAGACGACTTAATCTTCTTATATCAGGAAATTTACGACCCGTGCCAAGGTTTTATCATGGATTTGATATAGCTTGGATGTTTTTAAAAACTTGTTCCGTAGTACTTTTGTAAGACAGGACTATTCCGACCTCGATAGCCAGCCTCAGCTAGCTAGGTTACTTCTTCCGCAACGAGCCATCGTTGAAAAGACTGGCCTTTTTGTTGTCTCTTGAGCTGACTAGCAAACGTTAGTCGTAGACCCCCACAATTACTTCATAACCTAAGTAAATTTACGGTTAAACCGATGCGGCCCTAACCATCAAGTGTGTCACATCAACGTAGCCGGCAAGCGCAGGAAACCGGCTGTTGCTATATTTTGAACTCTAATACGGTTTCCCTTTGCTCCATCCTGTGCTAACGTTAAACGATGCGTAACATCACCCGACTTTAAGCTAACTGGCTAACGGTAGTCAAGAGTTTTAGATAGTCGGAAGCTATGGTGGTCGTCAGCCACTTCTCTTGTACTAACTCATAAAGTTTTTTAGCTTCCTTAGGAGAAAGAATAACTGAAAATATTACAAATATTAAACTTCATAGCTCTCTTAAATAGCAGACATCGACAGCATACGATAAACGAGCGAGCCAGCTTAACATTTTAAGTCATTCAAAACTTTTCGGTATTGTAACCTACTAAATCTGAACGGGCCGAAGGTTATTCGGCTTGCCTGTCCTTGTTTATATATTACTTAAGGGTCGATATAATTAAAATAATTACGGTTAGCTCATTTCTAGTTTGAAAAACAGCAAATAGCTAGCTATCTTGTTTGTCATTGTATTTATTCAAGCTTCTTGTGGTGAAAACTGTTGCTGGTGGAAAGTCGTGTTGTGTTTTCTCGTCGTCTAGCTTAGCAATATTTTATGTCATTGGAATTTAATAATGTAGAAGGCTTGCAAGCTTAAACAATTAACATCGCCTGTTTGCTCAATTGTTGTTGTCTTTGTAGACAAAACAAAGTTAATCCATTACTTTCACATTAAATAGCATCATACCGTGAACTACGATTACTCGTCGTTATCTCTGTTTGCTCCCTATTGACTGCATAAGGCCGATCTTAAACGGTGTACAGCCATCTGTTGCTGACTTGACGCCATCTTACGCTGGAGGGGTTGTAAGACCCACCCTGTATGTTTTTGAAGGAATTAGGATCAGTCTGAGATCGCAAAGTCCTACCATGTCGCGTTTAGCAACCTCCTTATAAGTGAAAAGAGAAGAAGTTGTTAGCTGCTGGATTAATGATCATTAAGTACACAAGTTATAAAAGACTGTATTATTCAGATATGAAGCCTAAACCTTCAGTGTGCGTAGTGCAGTGAGGGTTAATTCTGTGCTGCAGTTGTTGGACATGGATCGTTAAGCATTCTAGATGTATCTTGTTCAAGTCCTAGTTCTGCAGTCTACAAAAGTTGCAGGAGAATTTATAATGTGGTAATGAATGCTTTTTGTCCCTGGCAAAATAGAAAGGCCTGAACACTCAGTTTTCCAAAAGTGCTCTGTTAACACAGCTCATTTTCTTTGATTGGCCAAGCATAACAGCACTAATAAATCTGCAGCTTATTGAGTCATTTTTGATACAACCTCAAATTCTTTGGATTTCTAAGGTTGGTTGCAGACCCCTGCCACTGGACATACACATTTTTAAGAGGAGATCTTGTCAGTGAACTTAAATAAACACACAAGCTATATGGGGTTTCCTCTGCCTGTCCATGACTTCAGCTGAACTAATATTGTAGTTTCAGGGGGTCTGATCATCCTAAGTTCCTGATCAGCAGTACAACATCACAGTCCTCTGTTCAACGGTCATTTTCATCACTGCATTTGCATGTACCCAGTCATAGATTTTTCATTTATGGCTTTGTACGTGACCAGGATAGTGTGCCATGAGTTCCTACATATGTCATCAAACACTTGAGCAAAAAAATGAAGGAGTGCTCCAGTCATATGGTAGGATTCTCGTTACGCATGGTTTTCCAATACTCGGGTTGCTATCTTTAATTTATTTGCGACCGCATACCTGTTTTGCGACACACAAGCAGTGACGTCAAGATAGTGGAGTCTGTACTTCCTGCCGTTCCTGATCGTATCTGTCCCTCAGAGTTCCTTAGTGACATCACTACGAGTCGGTGAACTCACGAAGATCATCAAATCTCAAGTCCCTTGTTCCGCAACAGTGGACACTTTCCTTCCCTTCCTCATGTCTGCTCTTACAGCCAGGCTAATCATAATTAGTGTTAATTATGTTATGACCCTGTGTAACAGGGGTTACATTAAAAAAAAAAGTCTTGTTTGTGTGATACTCCCTGTTTTTGAATATGATGTCATCTGAATTGAGATCCCTCCAAATTTTTAACACTACTTGTGCGCAAATAAGTAATCACCAATACATGTCTCTGTCTTGTTTGTTTGGGGCATACACGGAAGTCTTTTCTGCTGTTGAAATAGACCAATCTCTGTCAGGTTTGACTTGTTTAACTGCTTTAGTGGATGGATGGCCCAGGAACCGCAAAATGCAAGGTTAGCATGACGTTTTAAAGGATTCTGTGTAGTACTTTCAATTAGTTTCACTGCGTGACTCTTCCATACTGTTAGGTTACTGATGTAGGCTAGTCCCCACCCATCACCGTTACCATGCGGGGCAGCGATGCTGAACCTCACACTTCAAAGACTTCATCTCCTCTTTTATCTCAGCCTGCAGAATGGAACCGTGCCCAGATACAGTCTGACCTAACCTACTGCCCAGTGTCATCACCATGTCACGGCCCAGGGTTTCACATCACCCCCTTTCTGCTCTGTCACGACTGAGTTTGGGTTCTGGAGAGTACGTGTTTGTTTTTTAAAAAAAACCCCATCTTTGATCTATAGCGTGAGGGTCATCGTGGGGGGAAAAAGCAGGATACTTGAAACAGACTTGGCTTATTGCATATAGGTAAAGCGGAGTGCAGATGGATTTTTCACCTGGGTTTAGATATGTGTTTGCAGGCAGGCAGATCTGCACGGAGCAGATGAAGGCTGAAAACTGGTGGATGGATTAACACTTGTGAACAGATGTCTCTGAGTGTTGGTCTAATCCTCCTGTAATGTTTTTTTCAGGCATGGCTGCGATTCGTAAGAAGCTGGTGATAGTGGGAGATGGCGCATGCGGGAAGACATGTCTGCTCATTGTCTTCAGTAAAGACCAGTTCCCTGAGGTCTACGTGCCAACTGTCTTCGAGAACTACGTAGCAGACATTGAAGTAGATGGCAAACAGGTAAGAGTATAAACACACACTCATGTACACACTTAAGTGGCATTGTACCATGTTCCATCAGCCTTATTTAATGCCTAAGGCTCCAACCGTTCACACTTGCCTTAACGCTAACTGAAGTAATAGGCGTTGGTGGCAGTGGGTGTGTGTATGTAGCATGAAGACAAACACACTGTTTGATCATGTCCTAAAGCTACTGTTTCATGCTCTAGATGTGACGAATGAAGTCATGCTTCAAAATCATGCGAGTGTCAACGTGACATCAGGAGGAGGGAAAAGAAAAAAAAAGAAAACGCAGATTACTACTTTGAATATGATTGATTAATTGGGTGATGATAGACCAGCGGGTTGGCGTGCTGACCCCCAAACCCACTTCGATTGGCTAATTAAGCCGTTTCCTGTCAGCAGGGCGTCTTGGGGATATTTGATGTGTATAATTGGAACGTATTGGCCTGGTTCAGAGTCCTCCTTTAGCACCGTGCCCTAAATGCAGTCTGATCTGCCGTCACTCTCTGTCACTGTGTCTGCTGCACTGTCACTCTCCTTAACAGCTCCAACTTTTCACTATTACGACAAACTGCCCATCTGAAACAGTCGTGAAGATTACGTGTTTAGCTTTATTTTTCTGTGAAATACTATATTGTCGTAATGAATTTGATAATACACATGTTGTATGAAATGAAGCGATGAGTGTTAATGTAGAGTTTCCCTGACGTTCGGCCGTCTCTGTGTACCTCAGGTCGAACTGGCTCTTTGGGATACGGCAGGACAGGAGGATTACGACAGGCTGCGTCCTCTGTCTTACCCCGACACCGATGTGATTCTCATGTGTTTTTCCATTGATAGCCCTGACAGCTTGGGTGAGTACCCAGTCGCACTTACACATTATTCACACTCTTACCTGATAGTTAAATGCTGCCAAACATGTGTTTAGACAAGCACGCTTACTGTCAGACACCCTCGCTGTCGTAACTGTCACGCCCTTTCCTGTATTACAATACATACAATATTCCTTTGAGAAAAACACAATGTAGACTATGTCCTGCTCCTTCCCATAATTCCCTGTTCCCCCCCACATGTTCCCTGCTCTCCTCTTAACTCTAAAGAAATCAGATTGTCTAATGAGGAACAAGTGTAGTTTCATTGCTCAGTTACAGCGTAACCCTAAGTTCATTCACACTTGGCCTCTTTTTCCAGTAAAACTGTCAATTGCCCCCAATTTAAGAGTAGATTGTACTATAAGTGAGTTGCCGTATGACAATTTTCACTCTTTCCTCTGTGCAGAGAACATTCCGGAAAAGTGGACGCCTGAGGTCAAACACTTTTGCCCAAATGTACCCATCATCCTTGTGGGCAACAAGAAGGATCTGCGGAATGACGAGCATACACGTCGTGAGCTGGCCAAAATGAAACAGGTATTGTTTCTCCTTCTCTCTCTCTCTCTCTCTCTCTCTCTCTCAATATATGGTCTAGTACACACTTTAACCTCCTGTCTTTTAGTGACAATTGTTTGGGTAAAAGGAGGGAACATAGCATTGTGTTTGCCATATGTACAAAGTCATATGCTTCCACTGCTCTCTGACAATTACTGTATTATTAACACCTCTGTAGGAGCCAGTGAAAGCAGAGGAGGGACGGGACATGGCCAATCGGATTGGAGCATTTGGTTACATGGAATGTTCAGCCAAGACAAAAGATGGCGTTCGGGAGGTGTTTGAGATGGCCACTAGAGCGGCGCTACAAGCACGTAGGGGCAAGAAGAGCACCAAGTGTCTTCTGCTGTGAAACCACAGCACTCGGACTCTGCCCAAATCCACGGGCTTAATAAGAGAGAAAGTGTGTGTGTTTCTGTGTGAGTGTGTGATGGACACACTCACATTTACACACCATCCTTTCATGACCCATCACACACGCCAAACGCTTTGGGAGACAACTCCTGGAACATAGTTTTCTTTTTTGTAATTTTTTTCTTAGTGTTTTTGTTTTAGGTAAAGAATCTTATCAGTATTTAAAAATCAAGGCGGATGACTGGGACTTGTTTTTAAGAAGCTTTACCAGACTTTGTGATATCATCGCCCCTCCTACCTGCCAAAATGCTGTCAAGTTACTATGTGAGTTGTCTGGAGAAGGGCGGTCCTACAAGCTGCCAATCAAGTGCTCTGCCCAGCCTTCACATGCTGTGTCTTATTGTTTAGTTTCTTTGAACATGATACAGGGCTGAATAACTGCTTTGATCTGTAGTTTCTGTATGTATGAATCATTTTTAATAAATATTTAGGGGCAGTGGGACAATAAGTTAATTGTTTAAAGCAAAAAAAAAAAAAAAAAAAAAAAGAAACTGAAAAAAACATGTATACAGATCTGTACATATAAAAATGTGTGTATCTACATGTACACGCAGTCATGACTGGAAACTCTTTGTAAACTAGACTTGGTAACCTTGTGTAATAAATTACTTTCTATAAGGAACAACCTGTGGTGTGGTGCAATGGTTCAAATCTCCCTGAAACTTTGAAAAAAAAAATTAAATCTACTTTGACTTTTTTTTTTTTTTTACTTTTTGTTTTTTTCACAAAGCTGATCACAGTTTTATGCTACAACAACTGATAAAGTGGATTCTGGAAGTCTGTCAAGAAAGCCTGATCAAAATTCAGAATTACATGACTAGAGATTGAAGGATCTACAAAATGACAAGTTTACTTGATTTTTCCCTTCATTCAAAGACCACTTCTTTCGTGATTAAACATGGCAGATAACACAATCATATACATTACCCATAAATATAATGCACTAAAAACTCACAATTGTACAAGAAATGGTAATTTGGCTATAGTGTTGGACAACGGGTTCATTGTTTTCGCAAATAATCTTGACCCATAAAGCTACATGCCAATTCATAGTTTAAAAAAATCATATACATATTATGAATAAAGGAAAAGAATATAAAAAATGAATTATGTTAATATGCAAAGTAACCAAGTGACAGAGTTTGCACCGTTGAAACAATCACAACACTTCATTTCAGAAGGGGGGGGGGGGGGGGGGAAGAATAAATAAATAAATAAATAAAAGGAAGGAACTTGTCATAAAGCCGCCTCCTCCTCCGATGGGTTACACCCAAACACGGCTCATCTGAAAAGCCCGTCGCGTTGCACATTTTCTTTCTTTCTTGTGCAATACTGCGCTGTGATGCGAGTCAGCGAGGGAAAACGCCGCCGCCCATTCGGTCTCCCTCCCTCGTTCAGTCTCTCACCAGCGGAGAATCGACATTCAAGCTTCCCCCGCTCTGCCTGCGTAGTGCTGCGCGCCCATGTGAAGCACAAGGCTTTTATATGCGACTATTTTTAGCCGCAGCCCTAACGCCTATTTTTAACCAATATGAGCTCATCGTTTTCCGATCTGTCCAATGAGAGAGGGGAACGGAACACGTGAATATGAGTCAGTAAGAGAGCGAGTGAGCTAGAGAAAGAGAGAGAGAGAGAGAGAGAGAGAGAGAGCTACGCAATGAGAGGGCAAAATCATCCAAAAGAGACAGCTGATAGAAACCGGGCAGGGTGGGAACACATGCTAGATTTTGAACGTCATGGATTTTCTCCACTTGAACCGCCAACGCATCCTCTCAAGCTAATTTTGGACTGTCGGTGTTTCATAAAGTCTTATATAAATTTCCTCATTTAAACCCCGCTGCAGCCTTATTGAAATAAGTTCACTGATGCTATAGTCTTTATAATATTTTCGTTTTTGAAACAAGATTATCAAAAGATATTATAACATTATAAATATATGTACAGTTTATTACGTACGACTTTTAACGATTATATTATAAACCGCTCCTGAAAACAAAAAATAAAAAAGTTTTCGTGCGCCATTTGAAACTTTCACTTTCGCAAACCACCTCTGTCGTTCACCCTATTGTTATCCTGTCTGGCTGCGACATCTGGTGGTAGAGTGAAAACAGGAACTTTCATAGCCTGTTCTCTGACGTTTGTAATTGTGCTCTGGCTTCGGCACAATTGATGAATTAAAGATCTTTAAGTTGCAATCCATTCCTGAGCCGTTTTCTGCAGCGTATGCCTGATATGGTTCGAGTCTCAAAAAGCTTTTTATTTTATTTTCCTCATGATAAAAACTCCATCTGTATCAGCATTAGTTAACATGCTGTCATACTGTTTTTACACAGCCAGACTGATGTTCACTGTGGACAGATAATGACTTAAGCCTGGATTAGATGACTGGAAGATATGTTGTACACCCTCACATGAAGACCCAACTCGACCACATGAGATCTTTATGAACCAAACAAATACTAACATGCGATTGGGATATATCAGAAGGAATCGGAGTGTACGGACGGACAATGATTCAACTGCCGAAAGCCTGCAAGGAGTCCTGTTTCTCAGAATGACTTAAACCTTCTTTTCTTACATGATACATATTTTCGTATATTCATAATTGAGACAGAATCAGGGCAAATGTTGTTTCTTCTTTTGGGCAAAGTAGGAGAATTATTTATTACTGAACACAGCGGTTGACCTAGATTTCTTTCTTTCTTCTTTTTCTACTAAATAAAATGTGATGTGCTGACATAGGAGATTCACATGGGATTTGCATTTGATTGGCTCGCAGTTTGATGTTTTGTTTTTTGTTTTATCCACCCCCAAACGTTCCAGATACTGCTTTGTTTTAATAGTTTGTGGAGACTGTATTACATTTCTGTGCATAGCAAGTATGTTTAGTTTATTACCCAGTCTGTTCCAAGAGTACGTTCTTTGTTTTATTGGTTTTATTGTTCCTTTTGGTGAGCATCCAACCAAATACAATTTTAGAAATATTTGATACCATTTGAAAGAGTTCTCCTTTAATATATAGAGAAGAGAGACTCCAGAAAGCTCATCAGATAACCAAAACAATCACAGTTTTCTTTTTAGTGTGCACTTAATGCACTTTGACCATTAATTGTTCTATCGCTGTGTATTTGTTTCCACCACTAGAGGGTGCTAGTCACCAAACTGCAAAGCTTCTGTGGGTAGTTTAGTTGTAATCCCAGAGTGCAGTCTGTCGCTGTGCCTATCTCAGCTCTACTCCATGTGATATAGTGATACAGTTGCAAAACTGGGCTCCCACATAATTCAGTATTAATGAGAGCAAGGCTGGGGGGTAGAGGACTGAGGGGGAGGGGGGAGGGAGACGGCAAGCTTGCTATCCTTTTGCTTCTCTTTCTTTCCATTCTTCTGTGCTGTCATCATCTTACTGTGATCACAGACATCAATGAGCAATGACACTAATCATTTTAATGAAATAGAACAAATACTGTGTGTGTGTGTGTGTGTGTGTGTGTGTATGTGTGTGTGTGTGTGTGTGTAGGGGAGGAATGAGAGAGTCTGTCTGTCTGTGTGTGTGTGTGTGTGCGCGCTTGCCAACTCAAGGGAGTGGGTGAGGTTGTATGAGTAAGTGTGAAATTAAGAAAGTAATATTCAAAAAGAGAATACATTTAGAAAGAGTTGAAACAGACTTAGATGAAAGGTACAACGAAGCAACTTTATTTATTTAAGAAGACATGTAGTAAAACAAAGAGAGAGACAGAGTGAGTCTGAGAGAGAGAGGGGCAGAGAGAGAGAGAGAGAAAGAGAGGGGGGCAGAGAGAGAGAGAGGGAGAGAGAGAGAGAGAGACAGTATGAAGGGGGGCGGGCTGGCTGCCTGGTGGCTGGTGGACTGAATTGGGATCTTTTTCCTCCCTCCTTACAGTGGAGAGTCTGATAGAGAGGAGTGAAGGATAAGAAAGAGTGAGACAGAAATTGAAAGAGGAAAAGAAACAGTCAGAGACCAAAAGAAAACAGACAGGAAGAATCGGCTGAGACTGAATAGGGACTGAGAGAAAGGAAAGAGGAGAAGGTGTCGCATTGAAGGGCTGCTGACCTGTGTTGGATTGGATTTCACTGCGCCGCTGCAGACTACACGCGCTCAGAGACGTTTGATACAGAGATCGGGTTCGCCGGCTCTGTGCGTACGCGTGCTTGTGTGAGTCCGTGCGTGTTTGTTTGCGTGAATAGTGAGCGGCAGAGTGTGTTTGTTTTTATTCTCGGTAGCAAGTGCAAACGTGCTTGTTTGTTGTATGTGCATGTGCTAGAAAGTAAAGTGTGAGGTAGTGCGTTTGAGTAAGACACTGAGGAAAAGAAAAATAAGCAAGAGAGACACAGGGGGAGAAAGAACCAGAGACCGAGAGCATGAGGTGGATATTGGCTGGAGTTGTCCTCACCTCTCTGGTGTCCTGTCTGACATCTGCCTGGAAACCCTCTCAGCCCAGACTACAAATCACCCATTCAGGTAAGACATGTATCACAACTGTTCTCTCTGTCTCTGTCTGTCTGCCTCTCTCTGTCTCCCCTTTTCACTCTTTCATCTCATACATTTGATATATGACTGCATGTGTGTGTGTGTGTGTGTGTGTGTGTGTGTGTGAGAGAGAGAGAGAGAGAGAGAGAGAGAGAAAATTAAGGTTTGGTGTGGTCTGTTGCTCCAGCACA